>NW_028121165.1:0-49393 GCF_965183815.1 Platalea leucorodia
TCGCCCTTTCTTCTGCCGTGAAAGTGCAAGACGGACGGAAAGGCTCCATAGCGGTCTGCGAGTACAAGGTACGTCCGCGATGCGTGTCCGCGTTTTTCCTAAGGCGCTTGTAGTACGGACTTCAAAGTTAACGTCAAGAATGTGCCGGCTCTCCTTCCTTCTGTAGTTTTTCTAGGAACTGTTTTAACGCAGATACTAAAAGTCAAAGAAGGTCTGCGCTGGAGCGTGTTAACGCCTGTGCAAAGTCGGCTTCCCTCCGTTTATTTTGCCTTCCCGAAAGCGCAATCTTGTGTTTCTGTGCGCTTACTAGGAAAGGATATCGGGAAAACAATTTTATCCGAAAAGAGGAAAGGCAATGTTTGCAAGAGTTCAGAAGAAACAGGCTTTGTTTTTGTCATAAAAGCTGTGTGCTTTTTCAGTCAATAAGTTTTTAAAAAGGAGGATTTCAAAATACAAACCTGTATCTGCTGTATTATATAAATTATTAAAAAATAATTTTCTGTCTTTTTCCCTTTTTTCCGTCTCCGTTTTAGTTCACCCATGCGGGTTTTTAAATCACTTCCCGATGTTCTTAATCGCCGCTTCCTTTAAACACTTTCCTGACTCCTTTTCTCCTCTTTGCTGCTGCCTTTATTCCCCTGTATTTCTGTTTTAATTCTTTCTTGTCTTTCCTTAGGGCCCTCGTTTTTTGAATCTTCCTTCTCCGTCCCTCTAGTTCGCTGTCCTGTTTTTTAATTTTCCCACTTATTTCCCTAATCCCTGTGGCTTTTTCCATGTTCTAGGTTGACTTTTCCCCTGGGGGTTTAGCTGGGTTTAATTGTTTCTTCTCTTCCCTTAGTGTTCCCTCAGTGCCCTCGCTTTCTAAATTTTCCTTCCCCGATGGAGCTCCCTGTCGCTATTTATTAAGTTTTTTCCTTATTTCTTCCGTCGCCCTTGCTGTTCAAACGTCCTGCTTTCGGCTGGCAGAGAGTTAAGGTTCTTCCTAGTAGCTGGCACAGTGCTGCCTTTTGGATTGCGGATGAGCATCATGTTGGTAACGCGCTGACGTTTTGTTTGTCGCTAAGTAGCGCTGACACCACTCAAGGACCTTTCAGCTTCCCGTGCTCTGCCCGGTGCGCAAGAAGCTGGGAGGCGCCACAGGCAGCTCAGCTGCCCCAGACCGGCCGCAGCGCTATTCCCTACCGTGGGACGTCACGCTCGGTCTGGAAACCGGGGGGCGTTGGCCAGGAGTCAGCGATGGCAGCTCGGGGACGTGCTTGGCATCGGTCGGCGAGTGGTGAGCCCCTGTCTAGTGAAGCGCTTGCTTTGTATACTCTTATTGGTTTATTATTATTACTACTACTACTGCTACTGCTAGTATTACTAGTATTCTGTTGTCTTTTCCTTCAATTGTTAAACTGTTCTTTACCTTAACCCCCGAGTTTTCGGACTTCCACCCTTGCAATTTTCTCCCGCGTAGCGGCTGCGTGGTGCTTAGCTGCTGGCTGGGGTTAAACCACGACAAAAGCTTCTGTCGACTTGTATTCCGTCTGCCGTTTCCATTTTTTAATTCTTCCTTGTCTCTATTAGGACCTTTGCTTTGTCCGTTTTCTTCCTACGTCTCTCTTTTAGTTCACTGTCCCTGTTTTTCATTTTTTTCTCTTCGTTGCCCTAAGTCCCGTCACTCTTGAAGTTTTTTTTGCTTTTATCCCGTTCCCTGTCTTTAGTTTTCAACGCGTTCTTCTCTTTCCTTAGGGTCCTCCCTTTTAACAGCCTCGGAGGGGGCGTAGCTTCCCGCTGAGGAGCGGTTGGAGGAGGCGAGGTGGTTGTCAGCCGGGTCATCATTTAATAGTAAAGTATGAAATGGCACGTTGATTAATCATTTACCTTTTGGTTTTGTGGGAGCTGTGCTGGCTGCCTTTAGAATCAGCTGAGAATTTGAGGTGAGCTGGGTTGTAGAGGGGAGGCACCCGGGGCTGGCTATTTCACCCGAGCGCCACGGGAACTTTGTGTCTCCTGGCATCCTAGGCGCACCGAGTGACAGTCGCAGCATCTTTCTTTAGAATAGGCGTGGAGCAGGTGAGCGGAGCGGTAGGGTGCTTTTGAGGAGGAGGGTGTCGCAGAAGCGGTTGGCAGTAACCAGACCGATGCTGAATACCAGCGCTGTGTTTTAGTTTGTTAGTGGGTTGTGGGTTTGTGGGTTGGGAGTTTGGTGTTGGTTTTTTTGTTTGTTTTGGTTTTTTTGTTGTTTTTCTTTTTTGGGTTTTGTGGGTTTTGTGGGTTTTGTGGGTTTTGTGGGTTTTGTGGGTTTTGTGGGTTTTGTGGGTTTTGTGGGTTTTGTGGGTTTTGTGGTTTTTGTGGTTTTTGTGGTTTTTGTGGTTTTTGTGGTTTTTGTGGTTTTTGTGGTTTTTGTGGTTTTTGTGGTTTTTGTGGTTTTTGTTTTGTTTTTTTTGTTGTGTGGTTTTTGTGGTTTTTTTGTTTTGTTTTAGATGACGAAGAGGAACTGGGTGAGTGCAGGAATGTTCTAGTTAGGTGTGTGGTGGTTTTCTTTTTTTTTTGAGGGTGGATTCAGATCCCTGGCCCTCTGAAAGCTCAGTTGCGGGATCAGGGCTGAGGAGGTAACAAGGATAGGAATTGCAGGGAGGGGTTATAAAGTTGGTGTCGGGGAGAGGCCTGTCCAGGAGCAGTCTCCTTTGGGAAGGGCAAAGGAGCGGGTTACTGTTGTTAGCGCGCTGCTGACGTTTGCTGAGCAGGGCAGTTCCATCCTGTGTCTGTGCGTTTTGCTTTTGCGTAGTCTGTCTGTCTTCTGTGTCTCGTACCATGGCTTTCTCAGGTCTCGATGTTTCCGTAGCTCTTTGTGATCATCGGGCCCCTCGGGAGGCTTACCTCGAGGGCGTCTCGAACGCATCGCCTCATCGGCATAGCGTTTCTTGAGCCCTGCTTATCTTGCCGTCGTAGCTTAAAGCACGGACGTGTCCGGGAAGCGTCGCGTTCCAGATGTTTCCGAGGGATCGTCTGTTGCGGTGGCCGGCCGGGCGGTCTCCGCAGGTCTGCTTTTGAGAGTTACGTTTCTACGGTCGTCTTCAGGGGTTTCATCCCTGGTTCCTTAATGGTCTTAGGTCTTAAATCCTGGCTTGTCATGCATCCATTTATCTTTTTTAGATGGTAGTTTTATCTCCTGGGCCACGGCAGGCACCGTAGGGGTTCCGTGCCGGAGGCGTCTTCCCTACCGGAGTCGTTCCCGCTCGTGATCTTCTCGGGTCTCGAGGTCACGTCGTTTGTGGCATCTGTGTGCAGTGTCTGTCTGTGTGTCGGGGTTGGAGCCGCTCTGCCCAGGAGCGTTGCCATATTGGAGTTGGGGGTAGCATAGCCTCACGGTGATACGTCCATTTGTACAGTATCTGTAGGCAAAGATTGTACGGGCCATCTCGAGGCAAGCAGCTGTAGACAGGTGCTGCAGTTACTTCTGTTGTGTTTTGCGGGTGCCGGAGGCTGGACCGGCGCACGTAGCGAAGCGTCTTCTTCGCCTTGCCGTAGCGGAAGGTGAAACTTGGGAATCGTACGGAGCCCAAGGTTGTTTAGAGGTGCGCGGCGAGGCAGTTGCAGGGATAGCTCTGGAACCGGGGGGCTGTGCTGCAGTGGCAGCTGGGTGGTGTAAGTGTAGTGGTTTGAGTGAGCGGTGGTTGAAGGATTGTTCGGTTCCTGAATGTGCCTAACCTTGTACGTGTGAAGTATTTTATTGCAGGTCGTATGTAATGTTGAGAGTAATTTATTTCATATATACTATAGAATAAAAAAACCCCAGCTGGGGCATTTCCCTCCCCCCCGCTGCGTTTTTTTTCCCCCGGTCCCGGCCGCTCTGCGAGGCGATGATCATCGCCAAGGTTTGGGCGGAGGTCAGGCTCGGGCCGGGGTTTTCTCAGGCAGGGCGATTTTTTTTTTTTTTTTTTTTTTTTGAGGCCCTCGGGAACACCGTTCCCAGGGAGCGCCGCAGAGGCAGGGCGACGGTCCGTTGTGGCGTGCTGGTGGTGGAACGGATCGGCCGAGACCGAGGCGTGGTTTGGGTGGTAGCTGAATGAGCGGTGCGTTTGGAATGTATCTAACCTTTTATGATGGTGTGGGGGTGCTTTGTTTCTTTGCAGGTTCCAGGTGGAATTGAAATTTTTCCTTTGCAGACATGTAGAAATGAAAACAAAATGACAATTATGACAATTATCCCTGGGAGTCATAATTAATTTAAATTAAAAAAAAAATTACTCCCAGGGTAGGAGCTGGTTGCTACTGCTGCACCAGCCTTACCATTTTTTAATTTTTTTTTAGTTCATTTTTTTTATAGTGTTTGTTATTTGGTTTTTTTTTCCTTTGTACTATATAAATATGTATACAAATATATACATACACCCTCCCAGGTGGGAGGAAGCAATGATTAAACTAGTAACACCACATCTTCCTATAACAATTCATTCCTCCCACATGGAAGGGCAATTACCATCTTGTTATGAAACTGAATCAACTAATTATTCAAAGCAGTTACATTTCTCTGGCACCCCCTACAAAACAAAAGAAACAATAAACAACGAGAAATGCAAACACAATCATTCAAACAAAATTGTACACAGCACACAAAAGTGTAAAAAGCAAAACCCAGCGCGGCAAAAAACGACCTCGTCCAAAGCACCAAACTAGCCGACACAGTCCTCCCGGATGACAGAGAAGGTCCTCCAGAGCATAGAGATGAGCCAGAAAGTCCTCCCCGATGCTAAAGACTGTCCTTCAGACCATAGAGCTGCAAGGAGAAGTCCTCCCGGAGTATAGAGCGGCTCCGCAGACCATCGAGATGACAGCGAAAGTCGACCCAGACGATAGAGAAGGTCGTCCAGAGCATAGAGATGAAACCAGAGGTCCCCTGGATGATCCAGAAGGTCGCCGAGCGCCTCGAGATTAAACTGGCGGTCCCAACCGGCGCATGCGCGGTGCGCCGGGGGCGGGCATGGGGCGGTGGGCGGAGGTTCCCCGCGCGGAGCGGAGCGGCGCGGTCGTTGGGCTGCGGCTGCAGGCAGCGAGGAGGTGAGCGGGGAAAGCCCCGAGGAGGACGGCGGTGCCTGCGGGGGAGCGGCCGGGCCGGCGGGAGGCACGGAGCGGGGAAGGTGCGGTGCCGTGTGGGAGCCGGTGGGCGGAGCTTCCTGGAGCCGGTCGGGGCCGGGGGCGCCGCGCCGCTCCGCTCGGGGGCCGGGCGGCGGGGGGGGCGCCGAGCCGAGCCGCGCCGCTCCGGGGCCTGGCGGCGGGGGGGGGGCCGCGCCGCTCCGGGGCCTGGCGGCGGGGGGGAGCCGTGCCGCTGCGGGGCCGGGCGGCGGGGGGGGCGCCGAGCCGCTCCGGGGCCGGGCGGCGGGGGGGGCGCCGAGCCGCGCCGCTCCGGGGCCGGGCGGCGGGGAGGCGCCGCGCCGAGCCGCTCCGGGGCCGGGCGCCGAGCCGCGCCGCTCCGGGGCCGGGCGGCGGGGAGGCGCCGCGCCGAGCCGCGCCGTTCCGGGGCCGGGCGGCGGGGGGGGGGGCCGCGCCGCTCCGGGGCCGGGCGGCGGGGAGGCGCCGCGCCGAGCCGCTCCGGGGCCGGGCGCCGAGCCGCGCCGCTCCGGGGCCGGGCGGCGGGGAGGCGCCGAGCCGCTTCGGGGCCGTGCGGCGGGGGGCACCGCGCCGCTTCGGGGCCGGGCGGCGGGGGGGCGCCGGGTCGGTGCCGGTGGGGGGGCGCCGGCCGGAGCCGGTGGCGGGGGCTGCCCGGAGCCGTGCTGGGGGCTCGGCGGGGCTTCCACGTGCGGCGATGGCGTGGGGAACGGTGTCCCCGCAGGGTCAAAAGCAGGGAGGGCTGCGTCTCGCGGCATTTTGGAGCCCGGGGCTTTTGGTCGGCCACGTTGGTTCCCCGGGCCATGCCGGGAGGTGTAGTTTCTATGGTCGTGGCTGCCGGGCAAACCGCTTCTCTTTTGCCTCCTCCTTTCCAGTGTCACCTTCTGCGTCCCGTGCAGAAAATCGTGCGTGCTTGATTCCGCTCGCTGCTCAGGTAATGGCGTGTCTGGGGCTGCGGGAGCGGGGAGAAACACTTGCCGGTTCAAGGACGCCACGGGTGCGCCACATCAAAGCCAGAGGAAAGGCAAATCTGCTGCCCGTGCAGAAAAGCCGAGGACAAACTGCAGGTAAGAGAGCGCACCTCGTTCCTGCAGTGCTCCCTTGGGAGTTACGGATGTTTGCCTTCCAGGCAAAAGAACAGACTTTGCTCTAGGAGAAATGAAGAGCTGCCTGTTCCCTTCTTTAGGCTCCGGTGTTTCACTTCTGGTTGGTCGTGCTAATTGGATGGGCGAGCTGGAAATAGCCTTTTGTTTTGATACGCAGAAGTCAATTGTTAGTAATACGCGGTGTCAGTAGAGTTCATTTTTGAGCACCTAGGTGCCAGTGGAAACGTAAGGAATGAAGCTCGATGGGAACTGATACTTAAATTTAGTTTTCCGTGATTTTTCTCTGCCGTTCGGGCGTGGATGGCACGGTGTCCTGTGGCTCGGTCCACGTTCTGTTCCGTGGAGCCTTCGGTCTAGGACTTTGAAGTAAGGAAGTTTGTCCTTCCAGAAAAGGGCTAGTCGCTCCTAGGATTGAGGTGTGGACTTGCAGAGTCTCTTAGGCACGTGCTCGGAATTGGAGGCGAATTTCACTTGATGTTGCTGCTGTTTGTCTTCACTTTCCTTCCTTCCCCCACGGCTCCATCAGGAGCGGGAGCTCTGAATCATCATTTTGTTTTCAGTCTCAAACACGTTTTTTTACCCAAGGAGGTGCTACATTTAGAAGTTAATGAGTTTTGTCACAAACGCGTCGGTCGATGCGATTGCGTTGCGATTGTTAAAACCCGCAAAATAACACCAGTCTTACGGATCTGGCCTGTTTCTTCCGAACACGGATTCGTCACGTGCAAATCGGGATACGGGTCGTCTGCGCTTCGTGCTGAGACAGGGATGAGCTCCCAAAGGCAAAAAATACAAGGTCGTGGGGGTTGGTTTTGTTTGTATTTGGGGGCGGGGGGGGTGGATTTAAAAGAAAAAAGAGAGCGCAGTGTTGACTGGTGGCAGCCTGCAGAGGTCTTTTGCTGCCCGACCTCTCCTTTTCCTCTCTTGAACTCCTCTTTCGTGGCTGTAATTGTCGTTTGGAGAAGTTCAGAAGAGCGGTTCAGTGACTTGCCTGGGTCCGTGTGCCAGTAATACCGGGAAGGGAAGCGCTTGAACCGGTAGCAAATCAAGTTGGCTACAAGCAGAGGTTCTGAAGGAAGAACAACGATAACGGGAAGCAAATAGCAAGTTCCCAAAAAATGGGCGCGTGTCAAACGCATCCGAGTTTTACGGCCAAATGTTGTTTGGCAATATGTTCCAAACGGCTATTTTTTCCTTCCCTCGGTTGTAGTCTTTGCAAAACTTCACAAAACCAGGAAGCTTGGGACTCCTACCCAGCTTTATGCTACGGGTTTTTTTTTTTTCCTCTTTCAGCAGAGCGTCAGCTGCCGCCGTTTCACCGTGGTCGCCCTTTCTTCTGCCGTGAAAGTGCAAGACGGACGGAAAGGCTCCATAGCGGTCTGCGAGTACAAGGTACGTCCGCGATGCGTGTCCGCATTTTTCCTAAGGCGCTTGTAGTACGGACTTCAAAGTTAACGTCAAGAATGTGCCGGCTCTCCTTCCTTCTGTAGTTTTTCTAGGAACTGTTTTAAGGCAGATACTAAAAGTCAAAGAAGGTCTGCGCTGGAGCGTGTTAACGCCTGTGCAGAATCGGCTTCCCTCCGTTTATTTTGCCTTCCCGAAAGCGCAATCTTGTGTTTCTGTGCGCTTACTAGGAAATGCTATTGGGAAAATAATTGCGTCGTAAAAGAGGAAAGACAATGTTTGTGAGAGTTCAGGCGTTCGGAAGAAACAGGCTTTGTTTTTGTCATAAAAGCTGTGTGCTTTTTCAGTCAATAAGTTTTTAAAATATCTTACAGTAGGTCTCGAAAAGCTTACTGCGATACTAGCGTCCGTACTAAAAGCGATCAAGGTCCAAGGAGAGACGTGGACAAAAGAGGAGGAATCGGCGTCGCTTTCCCGAGAAGCATTGCCAGCCTTGTAAGTAGCGACAGCGAGTCCTGACGTGGTTTCGGTGAGTTACTGCTTCGGCAGCATCCTTTTTTCTTAACCTACAGCGTGTGATTTCTTACTTCAGCTGGAAAGAGATTTTCCAGAATGGAAATCTTTCTCATTCAAAGAAGTTGTGTTTTATGAGCTCCCCATCAGAGTGGGGATCGTCAGAGATGATGCGCTTGGCAGTGGAAGTCAGCAGCAGCAAGACTTTCCACTCTCTTAAAAAAAAAAAAAAAAAAAAAGTCCGTTTGCTTCCAAAGACCCGAGCACAGCACGTCTTCCAGAAGTTGATGGCATCGCTGGTTCTCAGTTGCAACAGCCGAGATGTCATCAACACGCGTTCCTCTGCGTGCTTCGGCGCAGCCAAAAGCGTTAGCAAATCTGCCGGTCCTTTTTGGTAGCCTTACGCGTTGCAGCCCCGGGGATTGGATTCTGCCCCCAAAGTAAAACCGTATGGGGGATCTCTTCTGTCACGGTTTTTTCTCTCCTAGATGTAACTTCAGGAAAAAAAAGTTAAAATTGGATCTACAAACTGCCTTGCGTTGTTTCAGCTGTAACTGCCAACTAGCTGTGGCGTACAATTGCTTAGGTGTGTTTAAGCAGTGAGGTATTTGTTCTGAACGTTGACCAGGAGAGGCAACTGAACGTTACGGGGTGTTTTCCCCCCCGCTCTTTTGACGGAGTGCTCTGAAGTACTTTCTTTCTGTCTGGCTTTCAAGGGTGCGTTTCCCTGGCAGTTCAGCAGCATCTCTCTTGGGCGGCGCGGCTGGCCAGATGTCGCTCCTAATGTCGTAAGGCGCAAAAAACCCCTGGTCAAATGATAACTGCGTATCTTGGAGACAGATAATCTACTGGTATCGATTCACAGCTGTGCAAGTTAAATTAACGCCAAAGGAAAATCCAGTCCTTCTCCAGCAGAAGTATTTTTATTGGATGTTTATAAACACACGCACAGCTTTTTTAGTATGAAGCGAATTGCTGCGATTTGTCCTTTGCTTTTCCTTTTCCCCTCGAAAGCGTTACGCTTCGCTTCCAGCTTTGTCGACCGAGCCAGCAAGATGTGCAGCAGCAGCTGCGAGGGCCGTAGCTGTTGCGGCGGACCTGTAAGCGTAGATTCTGATTGCGGTACGCCCTCGTCCTGCAACCTCGCAGGGTCGTCTCCCTGCAGCCGTGCCGTAAGGAAGGGGTGAGACGTTTTCCAACGCCGGCAAGAGCGTGTGCTTGTATGCGAAGAACATGTTCGGACTCGTACCGGTTAGTCTTAATGCTGATGGGAAGCGTTCAGGTCGCTCTAGCTTTTAAAGGATGTCTTGTATTTGGAGCTGACCTGCTTACCTCGAATCCTCCTTGAGCTCAGCTGCTCTCCTCTCCCTTGCTCTGACTGAATTCCTGTACTCGCTGCTGTGCTATTTTTTTCACATGCTGAAATATCGCTTGGGCTTTTTGTTTTTCAGGTGTCTTGTTGCAAGCGTCTCGTGATGCTCGCTAGGTACCCCCCGGCCCAGGTTGGCCTGCCTGTCGTGAAGCGTCCCGAGGGTAAGGGGCCGGCCCCGTGCCTGGAGGCTCCCGGCTCTGTCTCCGGCGGGTGCCCCGCGGGTGCGGCAGCGAGGGCTGCGTGGTGGGGCGAGTCCCGGGCCAAGAGGGAGCGGGGAGGTTCGTTGCCCCGGGGAGCCCGTCCCAGCGCGGGAACGGAGGGGGAGCACGGCAGAGCAGAGCCTGAGCGAGAGGTGCGGCACCGTCCCCCGGCAGGCTCCCCCCGCGGCGTGGGGCAGCCGCCGGCTTGCGGGCCGGGGGCCGGGGGGGGCTGCAGCCGTTTGGGGGGGCTGCCCCCATTTTATTTTTCTGGCGGAGCTCCCCTTTTCGGGGGGGCGCCTACATATGTAAATGGCATTATTAAAGTAGCTGTTTTCCTTGTTCTGTGCCTTTTTGGGGGGGGTGATTAAAAAGTGTGGAGGGGCCTGGGGGGTGATGATGTCATTTGGGGCCCCCCAACGTCACGGGGGGCGGGGGCGTGATGATGAAACAGAGGAGCAGGTGAGTGGGGGATGAAGGTGTCACGGGGAGGTTTCCCCCCAGAGAAGGGGGGTCACAGTCCCAAAATGCCTGAAAACTCGTGTGTGTGTGTGATTAACCATGTGAAGAACTGGAAATACGGGTGCGAGGCATTGCAGTAGAGAAAAATCTCTCGCCTTTATATATATATATATTGAAAAATAATATTCGTTTTTATGTGTGTGTGTATATATATATGTAAAAGGATTTCAAAATACAAACCTGTACCTGCTATGTTATAGAAATTATTAAAAAATCTCAATGGAGATAGATAGGGCTTTAAAATAAAAAAGAACTTGTCTCTATGTTAAGAAATAAAGGAGTTTAAAATGCAAAAAGAGATGATGTAGGTGAAGGAATTTAAACCAGAAGTCAGTCTGGATAGGTAGAAGTACCTACGCTTACCCTGTGTCACCGAGTAAGCCTAAGTAGGTATCCCGTGTAATCGAAGTAAAGGTTCTATGGAAGTGTAAACAGATAACTAAGTCTAAAGAGGTAGGATTGTAAGTAGATACCGAAGTCTAAAGAGAGAAGTCGAAGATATCAAAGTGTCAAAATATGCAAGTCCAAGAGCAAAATATCCAATATCCAAGAGCAACACAGTTTGGGGCTCCCAGGAAAGCTGAATCCGCCTGGATTTGTGCAGCTGGAAAGCAAGCACAAACACACCGCACCGCACACGCACACACTCACACCCCCCCCGCCCCCCCGCATTTTAAGGCAGAAAACCAAAAATGACCCATTGTATGATGTGGAAAAGCGCCGGAGAACCCCAGAACTGAATATTTTGGAAAAGCAGAAACCCCCAAGTTTTGTATGACGTAAAAGAAAAAACAAAAAAGAAGAACAACAACAAACAAAAAAACCCCAAACGAAAAACCGGCGCCAATTTGGGCCAAATCTGGGGTGAACCGCGGACAGTTTGAGGGGCATTGCTGGGGATTATCTGGCGTGGATTCCTTCTCCGGAGCGGAATATCCGTTGCGGGTTATCCCAGGTGAGTTATCTGCTGTGGATTATGCCGGGTGGACCCCCTGGTGTAGGTCATCCCCACCCGTGTCCCCCCGTGCACCTTTGTACCCACACATAGCCGCCGTCCGTCCGTCCGTCCGTGTCCGTCTCCTCCCCCCGTCCTCCTCTGCGTGTCTCTCCGCCCTCCCGAGTGCTCTCCACCCGAACGTCCCCCCACACAAGGTTTTTCCCCCCGTGCGGGTTTTTTTTTTTTTTTTTTTTCCCTGGGCCGTGCCCCCCGCGTCCCCTGCCCTCCAGTCTCGCGCCCCCGCTCCCCTGCTCCACCCCTCCCCTAACCCCTTTGCTTCTGGACCCCCAGCTCCGCACGGGCCACGGGCAGCCTGGGGAGCTTCACCCCGAGCCGTTCCTTTCCCCCCTGGGCAGCAGCGGTTCTGCCGCTGCTACAGGCAGGCGCTTTCTGGACGGGCGAGGGGCTGGGACGACCGGAGGCTGCCGCACGCTCTGGTCCGAGCGAGACGCTGTTCCCGGGGGACCTGGCGCAGGGAAAGGCGAGGGACTCTCCGTGCTGCCGGTGGCTCTTCAGAAGGGAACCGCGCTCTGGTTTTAGCGGCAGAAGGTGTCGGTCGGGCAGCCGCGTAGCACTGTGCTGAGCGACGGGGCAGGCGTCTGGCTTGTTGGAGTCCAGGCGTGTTTCTCGCCTCGCAGTCTCGATGCCAAAACAAGCAGGGGGTTCAGGTTCCCAAAGCCTTTGGACGTGGGAGCAAGATGACAGCTAGGTCTCTAGCAGCACGGTATTTCAGCCGTGTTGCTTGCTGCAAATGGCTTGCAGGCCAGGAGATGTTGAGAGGGGTCTGAAACAAAGAAAGGGAGCGTGGAAGTGGTTGTTTGAAGGCGGCAAATGAGGCAGCCGAAGGAAGCGAGCGGCTCAGCTGCCTTGGTGGACCAGCCCCTCCAGCCTCCCGAGTCTGGCGCGCCGCAGGCGGTCAAAGCGCAGGCGCCGCGCTCGCTGGCGGGAGCGGCAGGGAGCGCAGAGCTGCGCTGCCGTCCAGAGCGGCGAGGGAACCGGCAGGGCTCTAGGGCCATCTGGTGCGGCCAGCCGACGGGCCTCTTTGCTTTCCCTGTTTCACGTCTAATTCCTTTGCGTGCCGCAGGGCAGGGTGGTAAGTAACATCGCGCAGGTCTTATTTAAGTGGCAAGCCCTGCGCGGGAAGCCCGGGGCGTGCGCAGGATGAGCGGAGGGCACCGCGGCAGAGCCCGAGGGTCACCGGCGTATCGCTCGCTCGCAGATCGCGCGCTTGCCGGCGGTCTGCTCGCGTGCACCGCTTCCTGATAATCGTAGCTGCCCCTCTCACACAAAGCAGCTTTCAGTATCTCCTCGCGTGCCTTCAGGATGTCATCAGTGTCGCTTTTTTTTTCTTTTTTTTTAATAAAATCTCTCCAGGGTCTGTTGGCTCGCTGGTGTCACTCTCCCACCCCTGATGCCACCTGCAGATGAATCCAGCAATCCCGGGGGCTTACTCTGGGGGCAAAAAAGCCGAGCCAAGGCAAAGGTATTGACCAGGTACCCTGCGCTGCTTCCCCCGGCTGGGTCCTGGGGTGAGGGGCGGGGAGAGAAAGGGCCAGCAGCCCCTGCGAGCTGTCAAGCGCAGAGGACTGAAATGCTCGAGCCGCTTGGGTGCTTTTTGGGGGCGAGGCAATGGCTCTGGCTGCGTGGGCTGTGAGCGGGAGCAGGGGCAGAGAAGGGCGAGGCTTGTGGCCCCCCCCCCCCCCCCCGTCAGGCGGCGGCGGCTGCGGGCGGCCCAAGGCGGGCCGGGGTGCGAGTCCTTTGTCCCCGCGGGGAGCGCTCGGAGCGCGGGGCTCGGTGTGGTGCTGCCGCCTGGCGTCCAGAAGCGGGTACTGCAGCTCGGGTGGCGCCCGGGGGCGGTGGGGCGTTTTGGCCGTGCCTCGGTGCTGCCGCCTGGCGTCCAAAAGCGGGTACTGCAGGCCGGGAGCCGCGCAGGGGCGGTGGCGTGCACGTGATCCCCGGTGCCGGTGGCCGGTACCGGGCATGCGACAGCGCGGCGCCCGCGGGGCGATGCCGCCGCAGCCGTTGCTGCCTCCCGGTAAGGAAGCGCCGCTCTCGCCGCCCGGGAGGTGCTGGCTGCTGCTGGCACGGCCGCCTCGGCCTCCGCTGCAGCCCCGCCCCGGCCCACGCCCCCGTCCTGGTGTGGAGCGGCCCCGCCCCTAGCGACGGGCCCCGCCCCTGGAGCTCCCCGGCAGGGGAAGGGCACCACCCCTAGCGACAGGCCCCGCCCCTGGAGACCACCCCGTGCGGTGTGTCAGGGCGGAGCTTAGCCGCGGGGGGCGGAGCCTTGCGGTGGTAAGGCGGAGCTTTGCCATGTGAGGGCGGAGCTTCACCGGCGCATGCGCGGTGCGTAGGGGGCGGAGCCTTGCCGCGGGGGGGGCGGAGCTTTGCCCTGAAGGGCGGAGCTTTGGCCGAGCATGCGCGCTGTGTCGGGGACGGGGCTTAGCCGCGGGGGGCGGAGCCTTGCGGTGGTAAGGCGGAGCTTTGCCGCGTGAGGGCGGAGCCTCACCGGCGCATGCGCAGTGCATGGGGGGCGGAGCTTTGCAGTGGGGGGGCGGAGCTTTGCCCTGAAGGGCGGAGCTTTGGCCGAGCATGCGCTGTGTCAGGGGCGGGGCTTAGCCGCGGGGGGCGGAGCCTTGCGGTGGTAAGGCGGAGCTTTGCCGCGTGGGGGCGGGGCCTCAGCAGCGCATGTGCAGTGCATGGGGGGCGGAGCTTTGCAGTGGGAGGGCGGAGCTTTGCCCTGAAGGGCGGAGCTTTGGCCGAGCATGCGTGCTGTGTCAGGGGCGGAGCTTAGCCGCGGGGGGCGGAGCGCTGCCGTGTGAGGGCGGAGCTCCACGGGCGCATGCGCGCTGTGTTGGGGCGGAGCTTTGCGGCGTGGGGCGGAGCCTTGCCGCGGGGAGGGCGGAGCTTCGCTGGCGCATGCGTGCTGTGTCGGGGGCGGAGCTTTGCCGCGGGGGGCGGAGCGTTGCGGTGGTAAGGCGGAGCTTTGCCGTGTGAGGGCGGAGCTCCACGGGCGCATGCGCGATGTGTCAGGGCGGAGCTTTGCCGCGTGGGGCGGAGCCTTGCCGCGGGGAGGGCGGAGCTTCGCTGGCGCATGCGTGGTGTGTGCAGGGCGGAGCTTTGCTGCAGAGGGCGGGGTTTGCCGCGGGGAGGGCGGAGCTTCGCCAGCGCATGCGCGGTGCGTCGGGGGCGGGAATCGCGCGGTGGGCGGAGGTTCCCCGCGCGGAGGGGCCGGGGTGAGCCCGGGGCGGAGGGGAGCGGAGCGGTCGTTGGGCTGCGGCTGCAGGCAGCGAGGAGGTGAGCGGGGAAAGCCCCGAGGAGGGCGGCGGGAGGCACGGAGCGGGGAGGGTGCGGTGCCGTGTGGGAGCCGGGCGGGCGGAGCTTCCTGGAGCCGGTCCGGGGGGGCGCCGAGCCGCGCCGCGCCGCGCCGCTTGTGCCGGGCGGCGGGGGGGCGCCGCGCCGAGCCGCTGAGCTCCGGGGCCGGGCGGCGGGGAGGCGCCGCGCCGAGCCGCTGAGCTCCGGGGCCGCGCGGCGGGGGGGGCGCCGCGCCGAGCCGCTCCGCTCCGGGGCCGCGCGGCGGGGGGGCGCCGCGCCGAGCCGCTGAGCTCCGGGTCCGCGCGGCGGGGGGGCGCCGCGCCGAGCCGCTCCGCTCCGGGGCCGCGCGGCGGGGGGGCGCCGCGCCGAGCCGCTGAGCTCCGGGGCCGCGCGGCGGGGGGGGCGCCGCGCCGAGCCGCGCCGCGCTGCTTGTGCCGGGCGGCGGGGGGGGCGCCGCGCCGAGCCGCTGAGCTCCGGGGCCGCGCGGCGGGGGGGGCGCCGAGCCGCGCCGCGCCGCGCCGCTTGTGCCGCGCGGCGGGGGGGGCGCCGCGCCGAGCCGCTCCGCTCCGGGGCCGCGCGGCGGGGGGGGCGCCGCGCCGAGCCGCTCCGGGGCCGGGCCCCGAGCCGCGCCGCTCCGGGGCCGGGCGGCGGGGAGGCGCCGCGCCGAGCCGCGCCGTTCCGGGGCCGGGCGGCGGGGGGGGGGGCCGCGCCGCTCCGGGGCCGGGCGGCGGGGAGGCGCCGCGCCGAGCCGCTCCGGGGCCGTGCGGCGGGGGGCACCGCGCCGCTTCGGGGCCGGGCGGCGGGGGGGGCGCCGGGTCGGTGCCGGTGGGGGGGCGCCGGCCGGAGCCGGTGGCGGGGGCTGCCCGGAGCCGTGCTGGGGGCTCGGCGGGGCTTCCACGTGCGGCGATGGCGTGGGGAACGGTGTCCCCGCAGGGTCAAAAGCAGGGAGGGCTGTGTCTCGCGGCATCTTGGAGCCCGGGGCTTTTGGTCGGCCACGTTGGTTCCCCGGGCCATGCTGGCAGGTGTAGTTTCTATGGTCGTGGCTGCCAGGCAAACCGCTTCTCTTTTTGCCTCCTCCTTTCCAGTGTCACCTTCTGCGTCCCATGCAGAAAATCCTGCGTGCTTGATTCCGCTCGCTGCTCAGGTAATGGCGCGTCTGGGGCTGCGGGAGCGGGGAGAAACACTTGCCGGTTCAAGGACGCCACGGGTGCGCCACATCAAAGCCAGAGGAAAGGCAAATCTGCTGCCCGTGCAGAAAAGCCGAGGACAAACTGCAGGTAAGAGAGCGCACCTCGTTCCTGCAGTGCTCCCTTGGGAGTTACGGATGTTTGCCTTCCAGGCAAAAGAACAGACTTTGCTCTAGGAGAAATGAAGAGCTGCCTGTTCCCTTCTTTAGGCTCCGGTGTTTCACTTCTGGTTGGTCGTGCTAATTGGATGGGCGAGCTGGAAATAGCCTTTTGTTTTGATACGCAGAAGTCAATTGTTAGTAATACGCGGTGTCAGTAGAGTTCATTTTTGAGCACCTAGGTGCCAGTGGAAACGTAAGGAATGAAGCTCGATGGGAACTGATACTTAAGTTTAGTTTTCCGTGATTTTTCTTTGCCGTTCGGGCGTGGATGGCACGGTGTCCTGTGGCTCGGTCCACGTTCTGTTCCGTGGAGCCTTCGGTCTAGGACTTTGAAGTAAGGAAGTTTGTCCTTCCAGAAAAGGGCTAGTCGCTCCTAGGATTGAGGTGTGGACTTGCAGAGTCTCTTAGGCACGTGCTCGGAATTGGAGGCGAATTTCACTTGATGTTGCTGCTGTTTGTCTTCACTTTCCTTCCTTCCCCCACGGCTCCATCAGGAGCGGGAGCTCTGAATCATCATTTTGTTTTCAGTCTCAAACACGTTTTTTTACCCAAGGAGGTGCTACGTTTAGAAGTTAATGAGTTTTGTCACAAACGCGTCGGTCGATGCGATTGCGTTGCGATTGTTAAAACCCGCAAAATAACACCAGTCTTACGGATCTGGCCTATTTCTTCCGAACACGGATTCGTCACGTGCAAATCGGGATACGGGTCGTCTGCGCTTCGTGCTGAGACAGGGATGAGCTCCCAAAGGCAAAAAATACAAGGTCGTGGGGGTTGGTTTTGTTTGTATTTGGGGGCGGGGGGGGTGGATTTAAAAGAAAAAAAAGAGCGCAGTGTTGACTGGTGGCAGCCTGCAGAGCTCTTTTGCTGCCCGACCTCTCCTTTTCCTCTCTTGAACTCCTCTTTCGTGGCTGTAATTGTCGTTTGGAGAAGTTCAGAAGAGCGGTTCAGTGACTTGCCTGGGTCCGTGTGCCAGTAATACCGGGAAGGGAAGCGCTTGAACCGGTAGCAAATCAAGTTGGCTACAAGCAGAGGTTCTGAAGGAAGAACAACGATAACGGGAAGCAAATAGCAAGTTCCCAAAAAATGGGCGCGTGTCAAACGCATCCGAGTTTTACGGCCAAATGTTGTTTGGCAATATGTTCCAAACGGCTATTTTTTCCTTCCCTCGGTTGTAGTCTTTGCAAAACTTCACAAAACCAGGAAGCTTGGGACTCCTACCCAGCTTTATGCTACGGGTTTTTTTTTTTTCCTCTTTCAGCAGAGCGTCAGCTGCCGCCGTTTCACCGTGGTCGCCCTTTCTTCTGCCGTGAAAGTGCAAGACGGACGGAAAGGCTCCATAGCGGTCTGCGAGTACAAGGTACGTCCGCGATGCGTGTCCGCATTTTTCCTAAGGCGCTTGTAGTACGGACTTCAAAGTTAACGTCAAGAATGTGCCGGCTCTCCTTCCTTCTGTAGTTTTTCTAGGAACTGTTTTAAGGCAGATACTAAAAGTCAAAGAAGGTCTGCGCTGGAGCGTGTTAACGCCTGTGCAGAATCGGCTTCCCTCCGTTTATTTTGCCTTCCCGAAAGCGCAATCTTGTGTTTCTGTGCGCTTACTAGGAAATGCTATTGGGAAAATAATTGCGTCGTAAAAGAGGAAAGACAATGTTTGTGAGAGTTCAGGCGTTCGGAAGAAACAGGCTTTGTTTTTGTCATAAAAGCTGTGTGCTTTTTCAGTCAATAAGTTTTTAAAATATCTTACAGTAGGTCTCGAAAAGCTTACTGCGATACTAGCGTCCGTACTAAAAGCGATCAAGGTCCAAGGAGAGACGTGGACAAAAGAGGAGGAATCGGCGTCGCTTTCCCGAGAAGCATTGCCAGCCTTGTAAGTAGCGACAGCGAGTCCTGACGTGGTTTCGGTGAGTTACTGCTTCGGCAGCATCCTTTTTTCTTAACCTACAGCGTGTGATTTCTTACTTCAGCTGGAAAGAGATTTTCCAGAATGGAAATCTTTCTCATTCAAAGAAGTTGTGTTTTATGAGCTCCCCATCAGAGTGGGGATCGTCAGAGATGATGCGCTTGGCAGTGGAAGTCAGCAGCAGCAAGACTTTCCACTCTCTTAAAAAAAAAAAAAAAAAAAAAGTCCGTTTGCTTCCAAAGACCCGAGCACAGCACGTCTTCCAGAAGTTGATGGCATCGCTGGTTCTCAGTTGCAACAGCCGAGATGTCATCAACACGCGTTCCTCTGCGTGCTTCGGCGCAGCCAAAAGCGTTAGCAAATCTGCCGGTCCTTTTTGGTAGCCTTACGCGTTGCAGCCCCGGGGATTGGATTCTGCCCCCAAAGTAAAACCGTATGGGGGATCTCTTCTGTCACGGTTTTTTCTCTCCTAGATGTAACTTCAGGAAAAAAAAGTTAAAATTGGATCTACAAACTGCCTTGCGTTGTTTCAGCTGTAACTGCCAACTAGCTGTGGCGTACAATTGCTTAGGTGTGTTTAAGCAGTGAGGTATTTGTTCTGAACGTTGACCAGGAGAGGCAACTGAACGTTACGGGGTGTTTTCCCCCCCGCTCTTTTGACGGAGTGCTCTGAAGTACTTTCTTTCTGTCTGGCTTTCAAGGGTGCGTTTCCCTGGCAGTTCAGCAGCATCTCTCTTGGGCGGCGCGGCTGGCCAGATGTCGCTCCTAATGTCGTAAGGCGCAAAAAACCCCTGGTCAAATGATAACTGCGTATCTTGGAGACAGATAATCTACTGGTATCGATTCACAGCTGTGCAAGTTAAATTAACGCCAAAGGAAAATCCAGTCCTTCTCCAGCAGAAGTATTTTTATTGGATGTTTATAAACACACGCACAGCTTTTTTAGTATGAAGCGAATTGCTGCGATTTGTCCTTTGCTTTTCCTTTTCCCCTCGAAAGCGTTACGCTTCGCTTCCAGCTTTGTCGACCGAGCCAGCAAGATGTGCAGCAGCAGCTGCGAGGGCCGTAGCTGTTGCGGCGGACCTGTA
Source organism: Platalea leucorodia (assembly GCF_965183815.1). Classification (NCBI taxonomy): domain Eukaryota; kingdom Metazoa; phylum Chordata; class Aves; order Pelecaniformes; family Threskiornithidae; genus Platalea; species Platalea leucorodia. The sequence goes on from NW_028121165.1 coordinate 18,854, forward strand.
AGCGTAGATTCTGATTGCGGTACGCCCTCGTCCTGCAACCTCGCAGGGTCGTCTCCCTGCAGCCGTGCCGTAAGGAAGGGGTGAGACGTTTTCCAACGCCGGCAAGAGCGTGTGCTTGTATGCGAAGAACATGTTCGGACTCGTACCGGTTAGTCTTAATGCTGATGGGAAGCGTTCAGGTCGCTCTAGCTTTTAAAGGATGTCTTGTATTTGGAGCTGACCTGCTTACCTCGAATCCTCCTTGAGCTCAGCTGCTCTCCTCTCCCTTGCTCTGACTGAATTCCTGTACTCGCTGCTGTGCTATTTTTTTCACATGCTGAAATATCGCTTGGGCTTTTTGTTTTTCAGGTGTCTTGTTGCAAGCGTCTCGTGATGCTCGCTAGGTACCCCCCGGCCCAGGTTGGCCTGCCTGTCGTGAAGCGTCCCGAGGGTAAGGGGCCGGCCCCGTGCCTGGAGGCTCCCGGCTCTGTCTCCGGCGGGTGCCCCGCGGGTGCGGCAGCGAGGGCTGCGTGGTGGGGCGAGTCCCGGGCCAAGAGGGAGCGGGGAGGTTCGTTGCCCCGGGGAGCCCGTCCCAGCGCGGGAACGGAGGGGGAGCACGGCAGAGCAGAGCCTGAGCGAGAGGTGCGGCACCGTCCCCCGGCAGGCTCCCCCCGCGGCGTGGGGCAGCCGCCGGCTTGCGGGCCGGGGGCCGGGGGGGGCTGCAGCCGTTTGGGGGGGCTGCCCCCATTTTATTTTTCTGGCGGAGCTCCCCTTTTCGGGGGGGCGCCTACATATGTAAATGGCATTATTAAAGTAGCTGTTTTCCTTGTTCTGTGCCTTTTTGGGGGGGGTGATTAAAAAGTGTGGAGGGGCCTGGGGGGTGATGATGTCATTTGGGGCCCCCCAACGTCACGGGGGGCGGGGGCGTGATGATGAAACAGAGGAGCAGGTGAGTGGGGGATGAAGGTGTCACGGGGAGGTTTCCCCCCAGAGAAGGGGGGTCACAGTCCCAAAATGCCTGAAAACTCGTGTGTGTGTGTGATTAACCATGTGAAGAACTGGAAATACGGGTGCGAGGCATTGCAGTAGAGAAAAATCTCTCGCCTTTATATATATATATTGAAAAATAATATTCGTTTTTATGTGTGTGTATATATATATGTAAAAGGATTTCAAAATACAAACCTGTACCTGCTATGTTATAGAAATTATTAAAAAATCTCAATGGAGATAGATAGGGTTTTAAAATAAAAAAGAACTTGTCTCTATGTTAAGAAATAAAGGAGTTTAAAATGCAAAAAGAGATGATGTAGGTGAAGGAATTTAAACCAGAAGTCAGTCTGGATAGGTAGAAGTACCTACGCTTACCCTGTGTCACCGAGTAAGCCTAAGTAGGTATCCCGTGTAATCGAAGTAAAGGTTCTATGGAAGTGTAAACAGATAACTAAGTCTAAAGAGGTAGGATTGTAAGTAGATACCGAAGTCTAAAGAGAGAAGTCGAAGATATCAAAGTGTCAAAATATGCAAGTCCAAGAGCAAAATATCCAATATCCAAGAGCAACACAGTTTGGGGCTCCCAGGAAAGCTGAATCCGCCTGGATTTGTGCAGCTGGAAAGCAAGCACAAACACACCGCACCGCACACGCACACACTCACACCCCCCCCGCCCCCCCGCATTTTAACGCAGAAAACCAAAAATGACCCATTGTTATGATGTGGAAAAGCGCCGGAAAACCCCAGAACTGAATATTTTGGAAAAGCAGAAACCCCCAAGTTTTGTATGACGTAAAAGAAAAAACAAAAAAGAAGAACAACAACAAACAAAAAAACCCCAAACGAAAAACCGGCGCCAATTTGGGCCAAATCTGGGGTGAACCGCGGACAGCTTGAGGGGCATTGCTGGGGATTATCTGGCGTGGATTCCTTCTCCGGAGCGGAATATCCGTTGCGGGTTATCCCAGGTGAGTTATCTGCTGTGGATTATGCCGGGTGGACCCCCTGGTGTAGGTCATCCCCACCCGTGTCCCCCCGTGCACCTTTGTACCCACACATAGCCGCCGTCCGTCCGTCCCCGTCTCCTCCCCCCTGTCCTCCTCTGCGTGTCTCTCCGGCCTCCCGAGTGCTCTCCACCCGAACGTCCCCCCACACAAGGTTTTTCCCCCCGTGCGGGTTTTTTTTTTTTTTTTTCCCTGGGCCGTGCCCCCCGCGTCCCCTGCCCTCCAGTCTCGCGCCCCCGCTCCCCTGCTCCACCCCTCCCCTAACCCCTTTGCTTCTGGACCCCCAGCTCCGCACGGGCCACGGGCAGCCTGGGGAGCTTCACCCCGAGCCGTTCCTTTCCCCCCTGGGCAGCAGCGGTTCTGCCGCTGCTACAGGCAGGCGCTTTCTGGACGGGCGAGGGGCTGGGACGACCGGAGGCTGCCGCACGCTCTAGTCTGACCGAGACCCTGTTCCCTGGGGACCTGGCACAGAGAAAGGCGAGGGACTTTCTGCACTGCCCCTGGCCGGAGCCGAGCGGGAGGGGCTGCCCCGAGCCGGGCAGGTTGGCGCTGCCCTGGGTCGTTGCCGGCGGTGGGGGTACCCGGAGCTGCGGGGGGTCTCGGCAGGGCTTCCGGGTACGTCGGCGGCAAGGGGAACGGTGTCCCCGCAGGCTCAGAAAGCATGGATTGCTGCACGGGGCTTCCGGTCGGCCATGTTCGTTCCCCGGGGCATGCCGGGAGGTGTAGTTTATATGGACGTGGCTGCCTGGAAGCCGGACTGCTCTCGGGCACTTTCGGTGCACCGTAGTCGTTGCTACCGCTGTGGCCCCTGCGGCACGAGGTGCAGTTTTGTTGCAGGTTTTCTGTGGTTTTCTGCGGGCTTCCAGCTATGGCTACTCCCCAAGAAGCGGCGCGCCTCCGGACTCTCAGTGCTGCCGCCCGGGATCTGCGCAGGCGCAGTGCAGCCCACATGATCCATGCTGCCAGCACCGGTAACGGCAGTGTGATACTGCGGTGCCTGTGGAGTCATGCCGCTGCGATTGTTGCTGCCTGCCGGTAAGGAAACGCCGCTTCCGCCCCACGGGCGCGCTGTCGGCAGGTGCTTGGCGCCCAAAACGCAGATGGCAGCGCTGCCGCCGCCCCTGGGCAAGCGCTGTGCACTGGGTGCTCGCTGCTGCCGCCGACGCCACCTTCTTCGCTGTTACCACAGCGTGGTGGCGTGCCGGGCGCGATTGGCGGTGGTGGGTGAGGGCCAGGAGCACCAGGGAGGCGAGCGAGCTCCTTTGAGTGTGCAGGGGTGTCTCCTGCCTGCTGGCTGCCCGGGGGTGGTGGGACAGGAAGCTTCAACCTGCCCGCTGCAGCAGGCTCTTGGTCTGCTGGAGGCGAGCTGGGCCAGGGCAGCCCCAGGGAGTTACCTAAAAGCTGATAGAAGGGAAGAGAGGAAGGAGGCGGATATCCCCTAGGCGCAGAGGCGGGGCGCCTCCCCGACTCGCCAGAGCTCCCCCTGAGCCTCTCCTGGCCCTGCTCACCCCGTGCAGCTGCCCCCTGCTCCAGCACCTCCCCTGAAGCCTGTCCCATAGCACGAGATTGCCCCCAAGCCCTGTTGTGAAGACCACAAGCTGGCTCTCAAGTGGGCTGGATTCTCTCTTAATGCGGGTGCCGTTACCAGCAGTGCGGGGAAGGAGCAGCATCTCCAGAAGCCCCTGCAGAAGGAAGGGCTTTGGCCAGGTGTGACCTATGGTAATAACGGTCGCCGCTTCTTCTTTCCCTGTCCCAGAGGCCGCGCTGAGGACGCGGTTGTCCATTCCTCCCGTGGGGATGCTGCTGACAGCACCTGCCTCAGGCTTGCGTGGGTTGTCTCTGCCTGACCTCGCTCTCCTCGTGGTGTGGGGGCGAAAAGGGACAGGAGGAGCGCTTACTGGCTGCGGACAGGAGCTGCTGCGGCTGAAGCCGGAGAAGCTGGAGAAAGGTAAAGAAGAAGAAACGGAAGGCCATCTGGCTGACCGCTGCCTCCCGCTGCAGGCAAGAGAGAGCCTGCCTCTCCGGGTGGGAAGGGATCTCTCTGTGTAGCGCACCGCAGGCCAGACCACCAGTGTGCACCACAGGGCCTGTAGGCATAACCCAAAGCGTGGTACAGCCGCGTAGTGCGCGAGCAAGCGAGGCTACGTGTCTAGGAAACCTTGTCTCGTAAGAGCTGTAAGACATCCACGTATTCTTTTAGGTGGACAGCCGAGTGACTGGAGTTACAGAAGAGGAAGGGAGGAGAGAAGGAGGAAGAAGCATCTGAACTGGCCAATTCTCCCAGCAGCACTGAGAGCGAGAGCTGTGGTGAGCCCCGGCCCCTCAGGGACCTGTCACCCCTTGTCTGTGCCCTGGTCCCTCCCTGCCCCTTCCCTGGCCCTCTCTCTTTTGCGTGCTGCTGTGATTTTTCTTTTTTTGTTCTTCCCTGTACCTGTTCTCTTTTCACTGTTCTTCTGTCCTGCTCCCTTTTCCTCTCTCCCTTCATCCATCTTGTTCTACCACCCCCTGCTTTTTTTTCTCTCTCTGCACCTTTGGCCTGCTCCTTCTCCTTCCTTTTGTTATCCTCTGTCTCTGTCCTGCAGCCCATTGTTGGTTTTCCCTTTTCCATCTTTTTGTCCTGATCTGAATCCATCTCTTTTTCTGTCCTGTTCCCTGATGTTCTTTTCCTCTTTGCACCTGTACATGCCGCTCTGTGTCCCTGCCTCCCTGTGTCTGTCCTCCCTCCCTTCTTCCCTTCCTCTCTCTATCCCCTTGTCTTGCTCACTGTTGCTAAGTGTTGCTACGAATTTTTTCTATTCTGTATCTCACTGTCCCTGTTCTCCTTCCTGTTCTTCTCTTACTGACCCTTTGTGCTGCTCCCTGTCCCTATTTTTTATTGCTTCCCCTCTCTGTTCCTGTTTGTTCTCGTGGTCCACCTCTCTGTTGTTCTTTCTGTTGCTCTCGTATGTTCTCCATCTCAGCATCCTGCTCCCTGTCCCTCTCTCTCTTGCAGTATCCCGCTTTCTGGCTCCCTGTCCCTCACCTGTTTTCTAGATCGCTCTGTCCTTCCTCCAGTCTTTCCTTGTCCCTCTGGCCTGCTACCCGTCACTGGTTCGTTCTTTCGTCGTCTCTCTGCCTTGCTGCTGTCACTCTCCTCCTCTCTCTGTCTCTAATGTTTCTTTCACCATCTCTTCCCTGCTCCCTGCTCCTTCTCTCTTTTCTCTCTGTCCTCCATCTTCCCTGTAACTCTTTGTCTGTATATCTCCATACCACTTGTTCTCCCATTGTTTCTCACTATAACCCCCCGGCCCAGCTCGCTGTCCCATTATTCCCCTCTGTTCTGCTCCCTTTTTTCTCATCCTGCAGCCCAGCGATGGTTTTTCTTTCTCCCTCTCTTTGTCCCGATCTCTCTCTTCAATCCCTCTGGCTTGTTCCCTGTCTTTTTGTCTCCCTCCCTCCCTCCCTTATTCCTCTCATTTGATTTCTCTCTTGATCTGTCTGTTTGGCTCCTTGCTCATCATTTTCTCTCTCTTTCCCTCTGTCCTGCTCCCTGACCCTGTTTTTCTTCTGCCATGTCCTTGCAGGCTCCTCATCCCCTTTTTTATTGACTTATCCATCTCCCTGTCCTTTTCCCTGTACCTTTCTTTCTCTGCTCCTCACTCCTCCCTCATTTTATTTTTCCTCTTTCTGTTCTTCTGTCCTGCTCCCTATTGCTGTATTTTCGTTTTCTGTATCTGCTGCTCCAGAAACAACTGCCAACTTGTCCTAGGGGAAGGATGAGGGTACAGGCAGCGAACCCCATAGCAGACTCACTCCTGGGACTTCTACGCATTAATGAATAAGCACTTGCTGTCTCCTTTGCACTCATGGCTGTGCTTGTACTCCTTTGTACTTGGTGAGTGGCTGTCAGAGAGTCCAAGGGAGCAGGTTACACGGTGGGTGTCAGGGGCCATGGCTGCAGCTGTGGGCTGGGGCTGGAGGAGCCCCAGGGGGGCCAGTGAGGCTGATGGTGATGGCCCCTCTGTGTAAAAGGGCTGCAGCCCCAGAGGATGGTGCTGCTGGGGCATGCCTGCTGGAGAATGCTGATGAGTTGCAAGGATGTTTCCAACCCACCGGTGCAACAGGCTGAAGTCAGTTGGAGTCAGGCCCCATCAGGGCAGGTCCCAGGGATTTTCTGAGAGCTGGTGGAGAGGATGCGGGAAGAGGGGCAGGAGATGGCTGCCCCCACCCCTCTGGGTGCCCACCCTCTGGAAAAGGCACTGGGTGCCTCCCCAACTCAGCAAAACTTCTCCAGCCCTGCTCGCCCCATGCAGCTGTCCCCAGCTCCAGCACCTCCCCTGAAGCCTGTCCTGTAGGCATGGTCTGCCCACAAACCCTGTCCTCATGGCAGCAAGCTGGCCCTTGAATATGCTTTATTCTCCTTAAATGCAGGTGCTATTAGCATCAGTTCAGGGAAAGAGCGACGTCTCCAGCAGCTCCTGCAGAAGAAGGGGTTCCTGCCTGAGGAAAGCTACAGTCATCCCTGTGGATAATGGTTGCTTGTTCTTTCCCTCTCCCAGAGGCAGCACTGAGGACTTGGTTGGCGGTTCCTCTCCAGGGATGCTGGTGATTGCATCTGGCTCAGGTTTGTGTGGGTTGCCTTTGGCTTCATTCTCCTAGCGGCATGGGCAAAAATGGACAGCTGGACGCTTCCTGGCTGTGGACAGGAGCTGCCGCAGCTGAAGCTGGAGAGGCCAGAAAAAGGTAAAGCAGCTGAAGAATAAAATAAAGAGGAGCCAGCCGGCAGCTGCCTCCAGCTGCAGACAGGAGACAGCCTGCCTCTCAGTGTGAGGAAGGATCCCTCTTAGTGTAGCCCTCAGCAGACCCAATTGCCAACGTGCACTGCAGGGTCCGTATGCGTAACTGGAAGCACAGTACAGCCAGGTAACACGTGCACGTGTGAGGCTACGTATCTGGGAAGCCTTGTATTGTAACAGCTGTAAGACACCAGTCTGTTCTCGTAGGTGGATGACAGTCAAGCAACCGGAGCCATGGGGCCAGGGGAGAGAGAGAGAGAGACAAAGACACGTCCGAGCTGTCCAGTTTTCCAAGCGGCTTGGAGAGCGGGAGCTGCAGTGAGTCCTGGACCCTTGGGGCCGTGTCGTCCCTATTCTGCATCCTGGTCCTTCCCTGCCCCGCCTTCTCTTTCTCTCGCTGCTGTCATTTTTTTCCGCTTCCCTGCACCTCTCCCTCCCTCATTCTCCAAGTCCCCCTCTTTATCTGTTGTTCTACCCCTATGTTTTTTTCCTCTCTCTGTGCTTCTGTCCTGTTCCCTGTCCTTTTTTCATCCTCTGTCTCTGTCCTGCAGCCCATAACTATTTTTGTCTTTTTTCATCTATGTCTGTCTTCCTATCCCAACTTTGAAAATTTTTCCTCGCCTGCCCTTTAGCCCTTCACAGTTCCCACCCCTTACCTCTCTATCTTCATGTCCCTATTTTTTAATTCCTTTATCCCTGCTCTGTATTCTAAATAGACTTTTTCTTTCTTCAATTCTCTTGTTCCAGGTCCCTGTCCCTGTCTTTTAACTTCTTCCCTCTCTGTCCCACAGCTGCTTTTTGTCTTTATTGTTCTCTCTCTGTCTGGCTCCATGTCCCTATTCTTTAATTCCCCTTCAGCTTCAGTCTTTCCCCTTCAGCTCATCAAGGTTTTTTGGCATTTCTCAGTTTATCTCTGTCCACCTCACTGTCCCCTTTTTAAAATCCTCCCTCTCTGCCCTGTGGCCCATCGCTATTCTTTGTTTTTCTCCATCTCTCTCAGGCTGATTCCTTGTCGCTTCCTCCTCTCTGGCCTGTAGCCCATCGCTATTTCCGCCCCCCCCCCGTGGTTCCATTTCCCTATTTTTCAGTCCCCTTTCTCTGTCCTGTAGGCGATTGCTGTTGGATTGGGTTTACGTGGCAAGGTTTTGTTAGCTGGGGCAGGGCAGGGGCTGCAGGGGTGGGTTCTGTGAGAAGACACCAGGAGTTGCCCCTATGTCAGGCACAGCCACTTCCAGCTCCGAGATGGATCTGCAGCCGGTCCAAGCTGAGTCCATTGGCAATGCTGGTTGTGCCTCTGGGATGGACATTTAAGAAGGGGTAAAAAATGCTGCGCAGATGCTGTGACAGGGAAAACGTGAGTGTGAAACAGCCCTGCAGACACTAAGGTCGGTGACGAAGGAGGGGAAGGAGGTGCTCCAGGCACTGGAGCAGAGATTCCCCTGCAGGCTGTGGTGAAGGCCATGGTGAGGCAGGTCGTCCTCCTGGAGCCCGTGGAGGTCCGCGGTGGAGCAGACATGCACTTGCAGCCCATGGAGGACCCCACGCCGCAACAGGTGGATGTGCCTGAAGGAAGCTGTGACCCCATGGAGAGCTTGCGCTGGAGCAGGCTCCTGGCAGCACCTGTGGCCCCATGGAGAGGAGCCCACACTGGAGCAGAAGAAGAGCATGAGGAGGAAGGAGCGGCAGAGATGATGTGTGATGAACTGAGTGCGACCCCTGCTCCCTGTCCCCCTGCATTGCTTGGGGGTGGGATGTAGGGAAGTCAGGAGTCATGGAGATGAGCCCAGGAAAAAAGAGCAAGGCGGTTTTTAGATTTCTTCTTATCTGTTGATAAGATAAGAACAAATAAGATAAGAACAAATAAAACAAAACAGAATAAGATAACAACAAATCTTGTCCTACTCTTGATTTTGATTGACAATAAATGGAATTAATTTCCCCAAGCTGAGTCTGTTTTGCCTGTTACAGTAATTGGTGAGTGACCTCTCTGTCCTGTTCTTGACCTCCAAGTTTTTTTTGTTGTATTTTGTCCCCCTGTCTTGTTGAGGAGGGGGAGCGATAGAGCGGCTTGGTGAGTACCCGGTGGCCAGCCGAGGTCAACGCACCACAGTTGCCTTCTATCAGGCTCCCTGTCCCCATCTTTTAATTCTTGCCTATGTTTCTTGTACCCCATCGCTTTTGAAACTTTCTTTCTACTTCTCCATCCTTATTTTTTAAATTCTTGCATAGGTTTCTCAAACCCAGTTGCTTTTTAAATTTTCTTGCTACCTTTCCCTCTCTCTGTCTCCCTGACCTAATTTTAATTTCTTGCCAGTGTTTCTTGTACCCCATCGCTTTTCAAATTTTCTTCCTACTTCTCCCTCTCTGCAGCTCCGTGTACCTGTTTTTTTAATTCTCGTGTATGATTCTTGTATACTGTTGCTTGTAAAATCTATTTATGTCTCCCTCTATCCATCTTCCTGTCTCTAATTGGTAATTCTTCCCTCTCTGTCCTCTACCCTGTCACTTTTTACACTTTCTACATCTCCCTCTTTCTAGCTCCCTGTCCCTATGTGTTAGTTCTTCCCTATGTTTCTTGTACCCTGTTGCTTTTAGAAAATTTTCTTTCTACGTCTACCTCTATCCCGCTGTTTCTATTTTTTTATTTCTTGCCTATGTTTCCTTTCCCCTGTCACTTTAGAATTTTCCCTGTCCCTTGTCTTCTCTGTCTTGTTGTCCTGCTGGTCCCTTCTGCCTCTCTCTCCTGCTCCCTGTCTCTCTTATTTATTCCTCCATCTCTCTGTCCCTGTTCACCCCTGCAGTCTTTCTTCTGCTCTCCTCTCTCTACACAGTTGTCCTGCTCCCTGTCCCTCTCTTGTTCGCAGCATCCCATTTTCTGGCTCCCTGTCCCACACCGCTATGTCCCTCTGTCCTTCCTCCTGCTTTTCTCTTCTCTTTTCTCCCTCTGTCCTGCTGCATTTGGGCACTGAGCCTTGCAGCCAACTCCCTGCCAAGATTTCTTATGTGCATTAATGAATAAACTTTTCCTGCCTTGTCTGTGCCCCTGGATGTGTTTGCAGCCCCTGGGTGCAGAGCATGTGGCTGTGGAGAGGTGCAGGGGAGGGGGTGATATGCTGTGGGGCTTTGGCAATGGCCCCTATTCCTGATGGGCCCTCGCTGGGGCAGCCCCAGGTGTGGCCAGTGAGGCTGAGGATGGGGCTGGCCCTGCTGTGTGAAGGGGCTTTAGCTGTAAAGGAGGCTGCCTGGGCATGCCTGCTTGAGAAAGCTGATGAAGGGGAATGGGCTGAGGAGGGAGTCCTGCAGGCAGGTGCCTCCAGCAAGGAATGGCCAGTCTGTGTGGTGAGGAAGGATCCCTCCGAGCTGTCCCTGACAGGGCAGACACCAGCACACAGTGCTAGGAGCTCAGTGCCTCTGTTGGCTATGTGGGTGAGCCACCAGGTATTGAGGAAGCCTTGCGGATGAGGAGCATAGAGGTGTCCGCTGCATGCTGCTGAATGGGCGAGGGTCCCGGCATGCAGCACTGCAGAGGAGGAAGGGGCAGAGGCAGAGAGAGAAGCGTCGAGGCGATGAAGGTCTCCTGCTGGCACCAGGAGCTGTGGTGAGTCACGCGTCCTCTCCTCTGCATCCTGGCCCATCTCTGCCACCCTTCTCCAGATGTCTGCCTGCCTCCCTTTCTCGGTCTCCCTCTCTGCCCACCTACCTGTATGGCTCCCCAAAACTTGTTATTCTTCTGCCAACTCTGGAGAATACCCCGTTGCATTTTAAATTTTTTCTATGTGTGTCTCTAGCCAGCTCCCTCTCCCTATTATTTAGTTTTTCTGCACTGCCTTGTAGCCTATTACTTTTAAACTTTCATTTCTATATCTCCTCCCTATCCAGCTCCCTGACCCTATCTTTTTTAATATCTCCCTCTGCTCTGTACCCCATTGCTTTTCAAACTTTCTTTCTATGCCTCCCTCTATTTGGCTCCATTTTGCTATTTTTAATTTCTTCTCACTCTTTCCTTCACCCTGTTTGTTTTAAAATGCCTTTATATATATGTATGTCTCTCACCAGCTCCCTGGCCTTATTTTTTAATTCTCGCCTGTGCGAATTGTATCCCATTGCTTTTTGAATTTTCTTTCTATTTGTCCCTCTATCTTCCACCCTGTCCCTGTTTTAAAATTCTTTCCTGTGTTTCCTGTACCCCGCCACTTTCTCTTTCTGTGTATCCCCTTATTTGTCTCCTTGTCGTTATTTCTTAATGTTTTCCTATTTGTCCTGTACCCCGTTGCTTTTTAAGTTTTATTTCTGTGTCTCCCACTATGCGGCTCACTGTCCCTATTTTTTTAATCCCTCCCTTTGGTTGGGGAAGGGTCTGTCCAGGCATGCCTGCCTGAGGGAGCTGATGAAGGGGAGCTGTCCAAGGAGGGAATCCAAGGGAGTCCTGCAGGCGGTTGCCTCCAGCAATGAATGGCCAGTGCCTGCAGCGAGGAAGCATCCCTCCGAGCCGTCCCTGACAGAGCGCACTACCAGCACGCAGTGCTGGGAGCTCAGTGCCTCCATCGGCTGCACGGGAGAGCCGCCGGGAAGCTTGGTGGTGGAGGAGTGTTGAGGCACCTGCTGCCGAGGCAGACAGAAAAGCGTCAGGGCAGTGAAGGTCTCTTGCCGGTGCCAGGAGCTGCGTTGAGTCGCGTGTTCTCTCGTGTGCATCCTGGTCCATCTCTGCTGCCCTTCCCCAGATCTCTGCCTGCCTGCCTCCCTGCCTGTCCCTGCTTCTGTCTCCCTCTCTGCTGGCCCACCTACCTGTGTGGCTCCCCGAAGCTTGTTACTCTGCTATGAACTCTGCCCTGTACCACTTCACCTATTAATTTTTTTCTGTTTCCCTCTTTCTGGCTCCCTCTCCCTATTTTTTAATGCTTTCCTGTATTTTTTGTACCCCATTGCATTTTAATTTCTCTCTCTACATTTCCCTCTCTCCAGTGCCTTGTCCCTATTTTTTAATTCCTCCCTCTGTCCTGCACCCCATAGCTTTTAACATTTTCTTTCTATGGTTCCTTCTATCCATCTTCCTGTCCCTGCTTTTCTAATATTCCCATTTCTTGTACCTGATCACTGTTTAAATTTTCTTTCTACGTTGTCCTCTATCCATCTCCCTGTCCCTATGTTATAATTCTTGTCTATGTTTCTTGTACTTAGTTGCTTTTTAAAACTCCTTCTAGGTCTCTCTCTATCAGGCTTCCTTTCTTGATTTTTAAAATTCTTCCCTCTATTTCTTGTACCCCATTGCTATTTGATGTCTCTTTCAAGAATTCCTTTTATCTGGCTCCCTTTCCCTGAATTTTAATTCCTCCCTTTCATCTGCATACCTCCTCGCTTTTAAAATTTCCTTTCAATATTTCCTTCTATTGTCATCCCTGTTCCTATTTTTTAATTCTTTCCTATATTTCTTGTAGCCTGTTGCTTTTTAAAATTTCTTTCTATGTCTCCCGCTATCTGATTCCTTGTCCCTATTTTTTAATTCCTCCCTCTCTGTCCTGTACCCAGTTGCTGTAAAAAATTTCTTTCTATGTCTCCATTTATGTAGTTTCCTGTTCTTCTTTTTATTTTTTTTTCTGTCAGTACTCTGTCAATTTAAAATTTTGTTTTATGGCTACTTTTAGCCAGTTTACTGTCTTTATTTTCTAATTCTCTCCTGTCTGTCCTGTACCCTGTTGCTGCTTCAATTTTCTTTCTATGTCTGCTTTTATCAAGCTCCCTATCCATAGTTTTTAATTCTTTCCTGTGTTGTGTACCCTGTTGACTTTAAAATTTACTTTTATGTGTCTCTAGTTTTTTCCCCATTCTTGTTTTTTGATTTATTCCTGTCTTTCCTTAAAGCCATCACATTTTACATTTTCTTTCTACGTCAAAGTTTATCTACTTTGCTGTCCCTATTTTTTGTTTTCCTGTCTATCCTGTACCCTGTAGCTTTTAAAATTTTCTGTCTCCTTTAACCAATTCACTGTCTTTTTATTTGTTTCTCATCTGTCTTGCACCTAATTGCTTTTGAAATTTTCTTCCTATGTCTCTCTGTATTTTTCTCCCTATTCTTATTTTGTAACTTTTCCCTTGTCTTTCCTTAATGCCTCCACTTGTATAATCTTCTTCCTATGTCTCTCTCTATCACCCTACCCTTATTTTAATTTTTCTTCACATCTTAATGCCTTTGCTTTTAAAATTTTCTTTCTATGTCAAGTTTTAACCAGCTTTCTTTACCCATTTTTAATTTTTTTCCTCCTTGTCTTTTACCCAGTTGCTTTTAAAATTTTCTTTCTGTGTCTACTTTAACGATTTTACTGTCTTTATTTTTAAATTTTCCCCTGCCTGTCCTGAACCCCGTTGCTTTTTTAATTTTCATTCTATGTCTATTTTATAAAGATCCCTATCTGTATTTTTTAATTTATTCCTGTGTTGTGTACCCTGTCACTTTTAAAGTTACATTTCCATGCGTACTTTAACTTAAAAAAAAAATCAAATTTTCTTTCTCCATCTCTTTTAATTTGCTGTCCCTATTTTTGAATTTTTCCCTTCATTTCCCTAATCCTCATTGCTTTAAAAATGTTCTTTCTATGCCTACTTTTTTCCCTTCGATGTCTTTACTTTTAATTATTTCTTCTCTTTCTTCAGTGCCCTCACTTTTAAAATTTTATTTCTACATCTCTGTTTTAGTTTGCCATTACTGTTTATTAACTTTTCCTTATTTCTTTAATCACCATTGCTTCTAAATTTTTCTGTCTGCTTTTATTCCAATTGTTGTCTTTAATTCTTTCTTGTCTTTCCTTAGTGCCCTCGCTTTTTAAAATTTTGTTTCTGCATCTCTGTTTTAGTGCACTGTCCCTAATGCTCATTGCTTTTTAAGTTTTCTTTCTATGCCTACTTTTATTCTGTTCACTGTCTTTATTTTTAATGATTTCTTGTCTTTCCTTAGCACTGTTGCTTTTAAAAATTTCTGTCTATGTCTGCATTTTAGTTCAATGTTGCTGCTTTGTACTGCTTTCCTCCCTTAATCCTTTGGCTTTTAAAATTTCTACTTGCATCTTGTTTGCTGTCATTAATTTTTAATTATTCTTTCTTGTTTTTCCTTAGTGCCATCACTTTTTAAATCTTCTTTTCCATCTCCATTTTAGTTCACCAATGCGATTTTAAAATTTTTTCCTTATTTCCTTAATCACCATTGCTTTTAAAAGTTTGTCTGTTTTTATACCATTTCCTGTCTTTATTTTGATGTATTTATCCTTAATTATTTTTTGTCTTTCCTTAGTGCCCTACCTTTTAAAATTTTCTTTCCACAGCTCTCTTTTAGTTTGCTTTCTTTTTCTTTTAGTTTTCTTTCTATGCCTACTTTTATCCTGTTCACGGTCTTTATTTTTTAACGATTTCTTGTCTTTCCTTAGTGCCTTTGCTTTTTAAAATTTCTATTTATGTCTGTGTTGTAGTTAGCTGTCACTATTTTTAGTGCTTTCCTTTCTTAATCTTAATATTTGGTTCTTCCTTTTTTCCTTTCTTAATCTTGATCATTGGTTTTTAAAATTTTCTACTTTTATCTCCTTTGCTGTCATGAGATGTTAATTATTTTTTCTTGTTTTTCGTTACTGCCATTGCTTTTACAATTTTTTAATTCTACATCTCTCTTTCAGTTCACAGTTTCGATTAATTTTTTTCCTTATTTTCCTTAGAGTTTGCCATCGCTGTTTTTTCATTTGCTCAATATGGCTTTAATCTCCATTGCTTTTAAATTTTCTGTCTCCTTTTATCCCCTTTGCTGTCTTTATTGTGCTGTAGTTAATTATTTCTTGTCTTTCCTTAGGGCCCTCCCGTTTTAAATTTTCTTGCTCCGCCTTTAGTTTGCTGTCCCTAGTTTTTAGTTCCCTCCCCTTCTTTTCCCTAATGCTCATGGCTTTGCAAATTTTCTTTCTATGCCCGCTTTTCTCCTGTTCACCGTCTGTAGTTTTGAATGATTTCTTGTATTTCCTTAGTGCATTTTTTATTTTATTTCTGCATTGTAGTTCACTGCTGCTGTTTTTTAGTTCTTTCCTTTCTCCGTCCTTTGGCTTTTAAAATGTTCTACTTTTATCCCATTTGCTGTTGTTAGTTTTTAATTGTCCTTTCTTGTCTTTCCTTAGTGCTATTGCTTTTTAGATTTTCTTTCATCATCTCCCTTTTAATTCAGTGATGCTATTTTTGAATGTTATCCTTATTTCCTTAATCACAGTTTCTTTTAAAGTTTTCTGTCTCCTTTTATTCCATTAGCTGTCATTATTTCCCTGTATTTATGTTGTAATTATTTCTTGTCTTTCCATAGTGCCCTCACTTTTTAAATTTTCCTTCTCCATCTCTTTAAGTTCGCTGCCACTATTTTTTAATTTTTCCATTTATTTCTCTAATTCCTGTTACTTTTTAAAATTTTCTTTTATCCTGTTCCCAGTCTTTATTATGCTGTTCTTTTAATTACTTCTTGCCTTTCTTTAGTTCCTTTGCTTTTTATATGTTCTATTTTAATCTGTTCCAGCCTGCTGTCTCTATGTTTTAATTTTTCCCTTATTGCCCCCTTTTAAAATGTTCTTCCTATGCTTACTTTTATTACTTTTGATGCCTTTATTTTTTAATTATTTCTTCTCTTTCCTTGGTGCTGTTGCCTTTAACATTTTGTATCTATGTATGCCTTTTATTTTGCTGTTTCAATTTTTTAGTTTTTTTCTCTCTTAATCCTTTGGCTTTTAATATTTTCTACTTTTATCTCATTCGCTCTCTTTATTTTTAAAGTGTTTTTTCTTTTTTTTCTTTAGTGCCATCTCTTTTTTTAAATTTTCTTTTTATGTCTCTCTCTCTTTTAGTTCGATGCTGCTATTTTGTAATGTTTTCCTCATTTCCTTAATCACCTTTCTTGTTAATATTTTTTGGTCTACTTTTACCCCATTCACGGTCTTTATTTGTCTACCTGTATTTTTTAATTATTTCTTGTCTTTCCTCAGTGCTGTCGCTTTTTAAATTTTCTTTCCGCGTCTCCATCTTACTTTTCTGTCCCTATTTTTTAGTTTTTCCCTTGATTTCCTGAATCCTTCTCACTTTTTAAAAGTTCTTTCTATGCCTACTTTTTTCCCCTTCACTGTCTTTTAAGAATGATTTCTTTTCTTGCTTCTTTGCCATAATTTTTTAGATTTTGTTTCTTTCCACTTCCTTGTTGTAGTTTAATGTCGCTATTATTTTTTCTTTATTTCCTTAATTCTATTTGCTTCTAATATTTGCTGTCTACTTTTATTCTGTTGGCTGTCTTTATTTTTAAATTATTTTTTGTCTTTCCCTAGTGCCTTTGCTTTTAATTTTCTTTCTACATCTCTGGTTTAGTTCACTGTCCCTATTTTTAAATTTTTCCATTTTATTTCCCTAGTCCCCCTTGCTTTTCAGATTTTTCTACTTCTATCTCATTCACTGTCTTTATGTTGCTGTCTTTTCTTTTAATAATTTCTTGCCTTTTGTTAGTGCCCTTGCTTTTTAGAGTTTCTTTCTGCATTTATTTTAGTTCACTGTCCCTATTTCATACTTTTATCCTTTATTTCCCTAATTCCCCTCTGCTTATTAAATCTTCTTTCTATGCCTACTGTTATTACCTTTGAATTTTTTTAATAATTTCTTCTTAGTGCTGTTACTTTAAAAATTTTATTTTTACATCTCTGTTTTAGTTTGCTGTCCTTATGTCATAATTTTTCCTTTATTTCCCTAATCCCTGTCGCTTTTAAAATTGTCTACTTTTATTCCCTTTGCAGTCTTTATTTTGCTGTCTTTTCTTTTAATAATTTCTTGTCTTTCCTTAGTGCCCTCGCTTTTTCAATATTCTTTCTCCATCTCTGAGTTTGCTGTCCCTATTTTTCAATTTTTCCCTCTATTCCCCTAATTCCCCTCTGCTTATTAAATGTTCTTTCTATGTCCACTTTTATTCCCTTTGCTGTTTTTTAAAAAAATATTTTTTCTTTCATTAGTGCCGTTGCTTTTTGAATTTTCTTTCCACATCTGTTTTAGTTCACTGTCCCTGTCTTTTAATTTTTCCCTTTATTTCCCTAATACCCATCACTTTTAAAATGTTCTTTCCCTGTCTACTTTTTTCCCTTCGATATCTTTATTTTTAGTTATTTCCTTAGTGCCTTTGATTTTCAATTTTCTTCCTATGTCCCCGTTTCAGTTCACTGCCCCTACTTTTAATTTTTTTCCTCTATTTCCCTAAACTCTGTTGCTTTAAAAATTTTCTGTCTACCTTTATTCCGTTCACTGTCATTATTTTTTAATTATTTCTTGTCTTTCCTTAATGCGGTCGCTTTTTACAATTTCTGTCTCTCTGCATTTGTTTAGTTCGCTGTTGCTATTTTTTTAATTCTTTCCTGTCTTAGTACCTTGGCTTTAAAATTTTTGTTTCTATGTCTACTTTTATCTAGTTTGCTGTCTCTGTGTTTAATTTTTTTTCTGTTTGTCCTCTACCCAGTTGCTTTTGAAATTTTCTTTCTATATCTACTTTGATCAAGCTCCCTATCCTTGCTTTTTAATAGTTTTCGGTCTGTTGTGTACCCCGTTGCTTTTAAAATTTACTTTGTATGTGTCTCTCTCTTTGTCCCCCTTTCTTTATTTTGTAGTTTTTTCTTGTCTTTCCTAAGAGATGTGGCTTTTATTTTTCCTATGTCTAATTTTATCCCATCCAATGTGCTTATTTGTTAATGCTTTCCTGTCTGTCCTACAGCCTGTGCTTCACTTCATCTATTTTCTTCGTACGTCTGTATTTAGATTGCCATCTCTATTTTTTTCATTTTCCTGTCTCTTTATCCCTTGGCTTTTAAAATTTTGTTTCTATATGTAATCTGGTTTGCTGTCCCTGTTTTTAGTTCTTTGCTGACTGTCCTGTACCTCTTTGCATTTTCAGGTTTCCTTCTAGGTCTACTTTTATCAAGGTCCCTATCCCTGTTTTTTAATTCTTTCCTGTCCCATCCTTTTTGAATTTTTCTCTTTCTCATCTTTTACTCAGTTTTCTCTCCCTATTTTTAATTTTTTCTGTTTTTCCTTACCCTGTCGCTTTTAAAATTTTCTTTTTATGTCTCCATTTATCTAGTTCCCTTTCCCTTATTCTTAATACTTTCCTGTCACGTACCATGTGGCTTTTAACGTTTTATTTCTATGTCTCCATTTATCTAGTTCCCTGTCCCATTTTTCTTTCCTGTGTTTCCTGTAGTCCATTGTTTTTTATTTTCCCTTTCAAATCTCCCTCTACATAGCTCCCTTTAACAATTTTTTACATTTCCTGCCTCTCTGTCCTGTTCCCTTTCTATTTCTCGCTCTGTCTTACATTCTCTAATTTTTAGTTCTTGCCTATGTTTGTTGCTTTTTAATTTCTATTTCTATGACTGCCTCTATCCAACTTCCTGTCACTTCTTTTTACTTCTTTCTGCTTTTTCCCCCTTTTGTAGTTTCGTCTCTGTCTCCCTCTATCCGCCCCCCCCCCCCCCAGCTGCCTGTGTGTCTCTTACTCTCTCTGTCCCTCTCTGCTGTTCCTGTTGTTCTGCTCGGTCCCTTCTGTCTCTCTCCCCTGCCCCCTATTGCTCCATCTCCCTGTTCCTGTGGTTCTCTACTTCATCTCCCCATCCTCCTCCTCGCTGCACTCCATTTCCCTTTCTCTCAACACCCTTGTGCGGTTCCC
The DNA here is from genome assembly GCF_965183815.1 of Platalea leucorodia. Taxonomy (NCBI): domain Eukaryota; kingdom Metazoa; phylum Chordata; class Aves; order Pelecaniformes; family Threskiornithidae; genus Platalea; species Platalea leucorodia. The sequence goes on from NW_028121165.1 coordinate 37,303, forward strand.
CGTCCCTCTCTTGTTCCCAGCATCCTGTTTTCTGGCTCCCTGTCCTACACCTCTTCTCTACCTCCCTCTGTCCTTCCTTCTGCTTTCCTCTTCCCTCTTTTCCCTCTGTCCCACTGCCTTTGGGCACCAAGCCTTGTAGCCAGCTCATTGCTGGGATTTCTGATGGGCAGGAAGGAACAAACATTTGCTGCCTCCTTTGTGACCCCAGATGTGTTTCCAGCCACCGGCCTCTGGGTGAGTGGCTGTGGTTGGGTCCAGGGGATGCAGTGATGTGCTGTGGGGCTGGGGTGATGACCTCAGTTCCTGATGGGTTCCAGCTAGGGCAGCCCAGGTGGGACCCATGAAGTGAAGATGGGGCTGGGCCAAGGGTTTAAAAGGGCTGCAGGCTGGGATGGGCTGGGCTAACCCCAGGTGCAGCTGAGGATGGGGCTGGCTCTGCTGTGCCAAGGGGCTCTAGCTGGTGAGAGGGCTGCCTGGGTACATCTGCCTGTGGGAGCTGGCTGAGGAGTGAAACAAAGGGGCTTCCGCAGACAGCTGTCTCCAGCAAGGAAGGGCCGGTCCCCACAGCAAAGAAGGATCCCTCCCAGCCATCCCCAACAAAGCGCACCCCCAGCACACGGCGCCGGGAGCTCGGTGCCTCCGTTGGCCTCACATATGAGCCACTGTGCACCTGGGAATCCTCATGGGAGTGGAGCGTTGGGGCACCCACTGCCTACTCCTGGGTGGGCAAGGGTAGGGCAGCCAGCCCTGTAGAGGAGGAAGGGGTAGAGGCAGAGAGAGAAGTCTCGGGGCGGTGAAGGTCTGCTAGCGCCAGGAGCTGCAGTGAGTCGCACATCCCCTTCTGTGTGTCCATGCCCATCCCTGCCGTGCTTCTCCAGATATCTGCCTGTCCCTGCCTCTGTCTCCCTTTTGGGCTGTCCGGCTCCCCAAAGCTTTTTGCTCTGCTGCTAGCACTGTCCTGTACACCGTTGCCTTCTCCATTTCTTTTCTGTGCCTCTCCCTTTCCGGCTTCTCATCCGCTACTGTTTCATTCTTCCCACACTACCTTTTTCCCAATTGCTTGTGAAAAGTGCATTTCTAGGTCTCCCTCTACCCAGCGACCTGTCTCTGTTTTCAGACTCCCTTTGCTCTACACCCCAACACTCTTCCCATGTCCTTTCCCTGAGGCTGTTGATCTGGCTCCCTCTCCTGATACTTAACTTCTTACCCGTATGGCCAGTACCCCATTGCTTTCTAGTTTTTCCTCTATGTCTCCATTTATCCAGTTCCATGTCCGTGGTTTTTATTTCTTCCTGCATGTTCTCTACTTCATAGCTTTTAAAATTTTGTTTCAATGTCTTTAGGTTGCTGACCCCATTTTTAATTTTTTTCCCTCTCTGTTCTTAGTCCCTTTGCTCTTTAAATTTTCTTTCTACATCTCCGTTTTAGTTCACTATTGCTACTTTTTAATTTTTTCCTTATTTCTTTAATCACTGTTGATTTTAATATTTTGTCTACTTTTATTCTGGTTTCTGTCTTCATTTTTTAATTATTTCTTGTCTTTATTAGTCCCTTTGCTGTTTAAATTTTCTTTCTACACCTGTTTTAGCTCACTGTCCCCATTTTAAAATTTTTCTATTTCCGTATTGCCCATTGCTTTTAAAATATTCTTTCTACTCCTACTTGTTTTCCATTCGCTGTCTTTTTTTAATTATTTGTTGTCTTTTCTTAGTGCCGCCACTTTTTTAGATTTTCTTTCGCTGTCTCCATTTTAGCTCCCCATTGCTATTTTTAAATTTTTTCTTATTTTATCCCTGTTGCTTTTAAAATTTTTTGTCCACTTTTGTCCCATTTGTTGTCTTTATTTCGCTGTCTTTATTTCGCTGTCTTTATTTCGCTGTCTTTATTTTATAATTATTTTTTGTCTTACTTCAGTGCTCTCGCTTTAAAGACTTTCTACATCTCCATTTTAGTTCACTGTTCCCATTTTTAAATTTTTCCCCTTTATTTCCCTAATCCCCCTCACTATTGAAATATTCTTGCTATGTTTACTTTTATTCCCTTTTTTGTTTAATTATTTCTTGTCTTTCTTTAGTGTCCTCGCTTCTTAAATCATCTCTTTTCATTTGCTCTCCTGATTTTGTAATTTCTTCCTTTATTTTGCTAATGCCTATCGCATTTTTAATATTGTTTCTATGCCTACTTTTATTCCCTTTGCTGTCTTTTTTTATAATTCCTTGTCTTAGTGCTATTGTTTAAATTTTATTGTATATTTTTATTTTCTGTTCTTATTTTCTTTGCACACGGTGGCATGCCCCCACGGCAGCCTTTGTGCATGGTGGCAGAGCCCCCAGCCCCATGCCAGCCTTAGCACATTGTGGCATCGTTGTTTCCAGTAAGGCTTGCTTTCTCTGTTCAGTGCTTTGCATGCTGTAAGTTTAAGGCAGATGAGCAAAATAGCTGCTGCTCCTCCTGCAGCCTTTATGCCATCTGGTGGTTTGTCCCTCCCCTTTCCCAGGTGATTGTGGGAAGGGTGGTGGGCAGGGCCAGGGGTATATGAGCTGCAGCCTCATCTTCGGGAGCTCATTCTGCTCCTGGACTTCTTTGGTGTCAGTACTCTGCTGTTCCTTCAGTTGACTGCAGATTTTGACCTGCCTCAGTTATCTAGGCAGATGTGTTTTGACATTTAAAGAAGCACAGGTGTCTGTTTGAGGTAAGGGCTTCAGGACCAGTCAAGGTTCCATAGCATATATAGTAGAAAGTATACTTGCATGCAGCTTTGTTTTTGTTTTTTTTTTTTTCAGGTCAGTAATTTTGATTGGGTGTTCAGGGGTGGCAAGATGGTTCAATAGTCTTGTTTTGTTTGTTGTGTTTTTGTTTTTTTTTTTTTTTTTAATTCTAAGTGCATTATATTTTTCTGGAATTCCTGATTTTGTTGAAGATAGAACCTTGTTTTTCTCACCAGTTTTTCCATGCAAGTTGTTGACACCATCTCTTAATAGGAGTGATGGTGAGATGATCTAGCAGGGGTTAAGGTGGTCATCTTGTATGCATCTGCATGTGGAGTTTTAGCATTTTTCAAGAAAGCAGCAGGGTCATAAGGTGTAGTGTCTTTCAGGTTACGGAACCGTTCATCGTCTTTCTCGATCGCCGACAGAGTACCACGTTGTCCCTGGAACCTCTGCGGATTGCAATAGGCCCCTTCTAGATTATAAGCTTCAGGACTTCACTGATTTTGTGGGTCTGTTCCAGAGCCTGGAGTCTGTGGGAAGATGAAAGATAAGCCGGGCTCACAGAACATGGGGTGCAGCTTGGAAGAGCAGCTCCCAAGGAGTGGCCGACACGGGGGGTTCAGGGGTGCAAATACAGGGCAGAAACTGTCGGGAAGGAGTGGGCTTCCTTCCCTGCCACGTCAGGAGAAGAGAAGGTGTTTTGCAAGTTTTGGGAGCGGGGGATGGTTGGGAAAGGGAGGCAGGTTCATGAGCCTTTCTCAGATGGGTTTTGCAGTTTTATTTGGGTTTTGCCGAGGTCTGTTCTGTTTTTGTCTCTCCATGGCCGACGGGAGATATGACGGAGTTACGAGGGACGCGGCGTAAACTGTCCAGGCCTCCACATCACAACATGCGGGGGCGAACGTCAGACAAGTCTCGTCTCGTAAACCATGGGGTACATTGAGGTACATGTGGCATTTAAACACGGACTCCACATATGAGTTGAGGCAAAGACAAGCGAAGATGACGATGACACTTTATTTTTACAATCTATCCCTTTTATAATATGATCTAGCATTCACGAGCAAGCAAAACCCATTTTATTGGCTACTGTCTTGCGTCCGCGCGTCTCTTCAGCGTTACTTATTGGTTCTTCAAGCTGGTGCACACGAATTCCTCTTTCAGGGATGTATCCAATCTCATCCTTATTTTTCTGCCTCTAAGTTTCACAAACTTGTTTGTAACAAGCCTCAAGGGCACAGCTGCATCTTGTCAAAGTAAAACAGCCTCTCATTTATTCCCACAGGTACATAAAAAGATACCCTCTGGAACTCTCGGGTGTCCGCTCCTCCGTGCCTCTTTCTCACTTCATTCCCCGAGCTAATTTTTGCATCTGTCCCTTCACCATCCATCAGGACATCACAGAAACTGTTACTTAGAGGCATTGACTGGGCACTTATTTCCAGCGCAGGCTTGTGTCGCCGTCTTCCCTTTCCTTCCCCTCTTCTGGAGAAGAGGATGTGTATTATTTGTGCTTTTAAAAATCTCCACGGAGCACCACGTCTTTTATCGCAGTCCTGAACACGCAAGATTTTTCTCTTATTCTCTTTTTGCCCTTTTCCTTGAGCGCCCAAGGAGGCTTGCTCTAGTGTCAGTCATGACAATGATGTTCTTGGGTATAGTGTTTTTAGCACCAGTTTCTGTAGCCGTAAGGTGTCCGTTTCAGATCTCTGAGTCGCCGTGTCATGCCATTGCGGTTTCTCCATCGTCAGACTGCTGCTGTAATTCCCTAAGGGGCTTTGGAGGTCGCCGGGCTTGAGGGTCTCCTCGATTGGAGGAGATTTTCAGAATGGAAGTCTTTCCCATTCAAAGAAGTTGTGTTTTATGAACTCCCCATCAGAGTGGGGATCTTCAGAGATGATGCGCTTGGCAGTAGAAGTCAGCAGCAGCAGCAAGACTTTCCACTCTCTTAAAAAAAAAAAAAAAAGAAAAAAAAAAAGTCCATTTGCTTCCAAAGACCCGAGCACAGCGCGTCTTCCAGAAGTTGATGGCATCGCTGGTTCTCAGTTGCAACAGCCGAGATGTCATCAACACGCGTTCCTCTGCGTGCTTCGGCGCAGCCAAAAGCGTTAGCAAATCTGCCGGTCCTTTTTGGTAGCCTTACGCGTTGCAGCCCCGGGGATTGGATTCTGCCCCCAAAGTAAAACCGTATGGGGGATCTCTTCTGTCACGGATTTTTCTCTCCTAGATGTAACTTTAGGAAAAAAAAGTTAAAATTGGATCTACAAACTGCCTTGCGTTGTTTCAGCTGTAACTGCCAACTAGCTGTGGCGTACAATTGCTTAGGTGTGTTTAAGCAGTGAGGTATTTGTTCTGAACGTTGACCAGGAGAGGCAACTGAACGTTACGGGGTGTTTTCCCCCCCGCTCTTTTGACGGAGTGCTCTGAAGTACTTTCTTTCTGTCTGGCTTTCAAGGGTGCGTTTCCCTGGCAGTTCAGCAGCATCTCTCTTGGGCGGCGCGGCTGGCCAGATGTCGCTCCTAATGACGTAAGGCGCAAAAAACCCCTGGTCAAATGATAACTGCGTATCTTGGAGACAGATAATCTACTGGTATCGATTCACAGCTGTGCAAGTTAAATTAACGCCAAAGGAAAATCCAGTCCTTCTCCAGCAGAAGTATTTTTATTGGATGTTTATAAACACACGCACAGCTTTTTTAGTATGAAGCGAATTGCTGCGATTTGTCCTTTGCTTTTCCTTTTCCCCTCGAAAGCATTACGCTTCCCTTCCAGCTTTATCGACTGAGCCAGCAAGATGTGCAGCAGCAGCTGCGAGGGCCGTAGCTGTTGCGGCGGACCTGTAAGCGTAGATTCTGATTGCGGTACGCCCTCGTCCTGCAGCCTCGCAGGGTCGTCTCCCTGCAGCCGTGCCGTAAGGAAGGGATGAGACGTTTTGCATTGCACTAGAGAAAAATCTCTCGCCTTTATATAGATAGATCGATAAAAAATTTCTATATCTATTATATTAAAAATATATATTATATATATATAAAATAATATTAATATACATAAAATTAACATATATATAAAAAAAGGATTTCAAAATACAAACTTGTATCTGCTGTATTATATAAATTATTAAAAAATAATTTTCTGTAATTTTCCGTCCCCGTATTAGTTCACCAATGTGATTTTTAAATCGCTTCCCGATGTTCTTAATTGCCGCTTCCTCTAAACACTTTCCCATCTCCTTTTGTCCTCTTTGCTGCCTTTATTTCCCTGTATTTCTGTTTTAATTCTTTCTTGTCTTTCCTTAGGGCCCTCGTTTTTTGAATTTTCCTTCGCCGTCCCTTTCGTTCGCTGTCCTGTTTTTTTAATTTTCCCATTTATTTCCCTAATCCCTGTGGCTTTTTCCATGTTCTAGGTTGACTTTTCCCCTGGGGGTTTAGCTGGGTTTAATTGTTTCTTCTCTTCCCTTAGTGCCCTGGCTTTCTAAATTTTCCTTCTCCGATGGAGCTCCCTGTCGCTATTTATTAAGTTTTTCCTTATTTCTTCAATCGCCCTTGCTGTTCAAAGCGTCCTGCTTTCGGCTGGCAGAGAGTTAAGGTTCTTCCTAGTAGCTGGCACAGTGCTGCCTTTTGGATTTCGGATGAGCATCGTGTTGGTAACGCGCTGACGTTTTGTTTGTCGCTAAGTAGCGCTGACACCACTCAAGGACCTTTCAGCTTCCCGTGCTCTGCCCGGTGCGCAAGAAGCTGGGAGGCGCCACAGGCAGCTCAGCTGCCCCAGACCGGCCGCAGCACTATTCCCTACCGTGGGACATCACGCTCGGTCCGGAAACTGGGGGGGCGTTGGCCAGGAGTCAGCGATGGCAGCTCGGGGACGTGCTTGGCATCGGTCGGCGAGTGGTGAGCCCCTGTCTAGTGAAGCGCTTGCTTTGTATACTCTTATTGGTTTATTATTATTATTATTATTACTACTGCTGCTGCTGCTACTAGTATTACTAGTATTCTGTTGTCTTTTCCTTCAATTGTTAAACTGTTCTTACCTTAACCCCCGAGTTTTCTGACTTCGACCCTTGCAATTTTCTCCCGCGTAGCGGCTGTGTGGTGCTTAGCTGCTGGCTGGGGTTAAACCACGACAAAAGCTTCTGTCGACTTGTATTCCGTCTGCCGTTTCCATTTTTTAATTCTTCCTTGTCTCTATTAGGACCTTTGCTTTGTCCATTTTCTTCCTACGTCTCTCTTTTAGTTCACTGTCCCTGTTTTTCATTTTTTTCTCTTTGTTGCCCTAATTCCCGTCACTCTTGAAGTTTTTTTTGCTTTTATCCCGTTCCCTGTCTTTAGTTTTCAGTTAGTTCTTCTCTTTCCTTAGGCTCCTCCCTTCTGAAATGTTCTTTCTCCGCTTTTAGTGTGCTGTCCCTAGTTTTTAGTTTCCCCCCTTCATTTCCCTAATGCTCCCCGCTTTTAAGGTTTTCTTCCTACGCCTAGTATTATACCCTTCACCGTCTTTATTTTGTAATGGTTTCTTGTCTTCCCTTCGTGCGGACCCTTTTTAAAATTGCCCGTTATGCCTGTGTTGTAGTTCACCATCGGTATTTTCTTAGTTCTTCCTTCTCTTAAACCTTTGGCTTTCAAAATGTTCTACTTTTATCTCGTTTGCTGCTCTTAGGTTTTAGCTCTCCTTTCTCGTTGTTCCTGAGTGCTGTCACTATATATATTCTCTTTTCCATGTGAATCGCTTGCTTGGTATACTATTATTGGTTAATTATTATTATTAGTAGTATTACTACTGGTATTACTACTCTTCTATTGTCTTTACCTTGAATTCTTAAACTGTTCTTCTAATTATTTCTTCTCTTGTCTTAGTGCCCTTGCTTTCTACATTTTCTTTCTTTGTGTCCGATGGAGTTTCCTGTCTCTATTTATTTATTTTTCCCTTATTTTTTCAATTTCTGTACTGTTAACTGTTTTTCTGCTTTGATCCTATTCCTTGTGTTTATTTCGCCTTTTTTTTTTTTACATCTTGTGTTTTCTTAGTAGCCTTGCCTTTTATATTTTCTGTCTACATTTGTGTTTCAGTTTGCTCTAGCTTATGAATAATTTTTTCCTTAATCAGCATTGCTTTTATACTTGTCTGTCTTCTTTTATCCCATTTAGTGTCCTTATTTCAGCATCTTCATTTATTATTTCCTATCTTTCCTTAGTTTCTTCGCTTTTTAGATATATTTTCATCATCTCCTTTTTATGTCCCTCTCCCTATTGTTTTTTTTCTCTTTTATTTCCCTACTTCCCTTTGCTTTTTAAATATTCTTTCTATGACTCCTTTTTTTCCTCTCTGCTTTCTTTTTTTAGTTATTTCTTTTTTTGCTTCTTTGCCATCGTTTTATTTCGTTAATCGCCATCGCGTTTAAAATTTTATCGTCTTTTATCCCATTCACTGTGTGTGTTTCGTTGTCTTTATGTTGTAATTATTTCTTGTCTTTTCTTAATGCCCTCACTTTTCAAATTTTATTTCTATCTCTCTGTTTTAGTTCACCATCTCTATTATTTTTTTTTTTTCTTATTTCTTTAATCACCGTCGCTTTTAAACGTTTTGCTTTACTCAGAGATAACTCCTCCATAGGCTTTCATTTTGCCCCAGAGCACTCTTACCTTCTCCTCCGCCACGTCGGATGTCTCCGTTCGGTCCCCGGTCTCTTGAGGACATCCGTGCTCCCTTCGGATCCTCTCCCGCGTACTTCATCACCCCGGCGAATCTTCATTTGTCTCTACGTCCGCGTTCCCCCATCTCACGGAGCCATTCCGTTCCTGTCATGATGTCCACCTGAGACCCACAGCACCCTTTGAGCTCTGTAGCGCTATTTGTATCTCTCCCATTCAGACAGAACCCTTGCTCAGGCTTTGTCTGAGCCCCAGAGCTCTCTTACCTTATTCTTTGCCATCTAGGATGTCTCTGTTCAGTCGCTCATTCCCTGAGGACATACGTTAGTACATTGTTAGGACACCCTCTTGCATTTTGCATTGCAACACAGAGCCTTTTTCTGTCTCTCTTTCACTGTCGACACCCCCCTTCTGCCATCATCGTGCCCACCGACGCGGTCCTCGTGCCCCACAGCCGTTTTTTCACTCTGTAGCGCTCTTTGTGCCCTTCTCGCTCCCCGAGAACCTTTTCTGATGCCATATTTAATCGTGTTTGTTTGTGCCTCCGAGCGCTCTTATCGTCCTGTGTGCCATCTAGGGTGCCTCCATTTGGTCCCTGGCCTCCCTGAGGAGATCTGAGATTTTGGATGGAACCTTCCTTTTTTTATTGCTTTTATATTTTAATTTCCCCCCAGCAGCTGTTTGTAGAGAGTATGTTGTGCAGATGCTCTAAGTTTTTCTCTCTTGCCTTTACATCTGTTAGTTTTGAAATTGTCTCTACAGATACAATGGGCTAAAAGGAAACTATCCGGGGGATTTGTCTTTTGTTAGAGCAAAACGAATGAGTTTTTTTCACTTTGCACAATCTGATGTCAGCATGAAGTTATTTTAAAACTACAGATGCTTTTTAAAAAGTATCTTCCCATTTTTGGCTTAGGTTTTTAGGTGTTTGTTTGTTTTTTTTTTAAGTCGGTGTTTTCACCTGATTTTCTAGCTAAAGTTCCCAACCTCTCCAGACATCTTCCTCGTGTCCTGAGCCTTCTTCAGTCTCTCCGGCCCATTCAAGACCTGTCTAATGGCGTCATGATGCCTGTATATGCCTTTGAGGTCGCCCTTAGCGTGCCTTTAGCTTCGTAGCGGACCTTGCGCCCCTCTCGTTCCCTCAGAAGACTTCCTGAGTCTGTACCTGTGACCGGCCCGGTTATCCTGGCCTTTCTCCCTCTAGCTGTGCCTCTATTCATTCCCTGGCTGTCTGATGATGAGTTTAGTTGGTTCAGATCCTCTCCAGATTTAATTGTCGTGTCCCCAGTCCTTTTTCTGTTTCTCTGCTCCCTCGGGACATTGTTTTTCTCCTGCGCACGATGCCTCCAGAGACCTTTCCTTGTTCTCCACCTCTTCCTTGTAGCGCTTTGAGTCGTGCAGCAGTCATTCGTTCCTCTAACACTATCTAGGATTTCTGTGTTCAGTCTCCGGGCACCTGAGGCCATCGGTAGTCCACTCGGACAATCACCCAAGTTCCTCCTTGTCGTCCCAAGCCGCCTCTCATTTGTCAGCCCCCCTCAACGCCCTTCTCCCCAGAGTCACGACGCCTCCTGAGATGTTCGTCGTTCTCTATGGCACCCTGTAGCACCATATCTCCCTTCCCATCTCTCTCGTTCAGTCAGAGCCTCCCATCTTTCTTTGCTATGCAGCGCTCTTTCGTCTCTCTGCCGTTGACGGTGTCTTCCTCCGGTTCCTCTCTCGCTTAGTCACGTGGAGTTTGCCGAGACGTTCTCCTGAGATTCTGAGGCTGTCAGTGTGTCTTAAGCCATTTTTTCTTACCCTGCCCCCTCATAATTCCTCTACTCTATATAATGATGCCTTCCGAGTCCTTTCTCATACTCCACAGCAGTCTCGTAGCACTTTAGCTCCAGTGCAATTTTTTTTGTTTTGGTGCACTTTAGAGGTCTCTTATCTTCTTCTTTGCCATTTAGGATGCCTTTGTTTAGCCCCTGATCCCCTGACAACATCTGTACTTTGTTGAAATCCCCCTCAGAGTTCCTCATTGATACTTCTGAGGATTCTTTGGTGTCTCAGGCCCCCTCGGGACTTCTCAGCTTCTGTTGCCGAGCTCTCGCAAGACACCCCCTACGCCCTAGAGCCCCGTTTTAGCTCAGCAGGGTGCTTTGTGCATCTCTTTTCCCCTCTGAGCCCTTCCCGAGTCCACCTCCGTTACCCCAGTCAGTCCTTTGGTCCTCTCACCCGTTTGGCATGCCTCCATTCGGTCCCCGAGGACATCTGTCCTTCGTTCGACTCCCTTTAGAGTTCATTGCATCCTCAAGACTTCTTTGGTTTCTCTGGCCCCCTCAGGGCCTTTCCGATCCCTGCGACTATGTCTCTCGTTATGTTGAACCTTTTCTAAAGCCATCTTTGTGCTCCGCAGCACTCCCTTTGGTTTTTCTTCTCACAGTACGTTTCTATTTGGTGGCTGGTACCCAAAGACATCTGCTGTCGGTTCTGATCTCTTCTTGAGTTTTTCAGAGAAGGCAATAGTCTTTCCTCTCTTTTTATCGACAGATTTCCCATGGGTTTTTTTGTCGTGTTTTGCAATTTATATTTGTTCTAGCTTCTTAGGCGTTCATTCAGCTGCCTCGTACAGCCTCTGAGATGTTTTTTGTATTTCTATGGGGTTTTTGTGTTTTTCATTTCTTAAGACTCATCTAGTATTATTAAAGGAGTCTGTCAGAGGGACTGTTGAGGTGACTGAACCGTTCGTCATTTATAGTAAATAACTTATTTTGCGAGCAGAGGAGTTTTGGAGAAAGGATTTTTATGGGATCTAATTACAGTTTGTCATTCAGTTCTATCCAGAACCTACTTCTGGTGGAAGTTAAGTAGTGCACATGGTCTCCCTAGTAATGAAGCCTAACCCCAAAGCATCGTGTTTTTTTCATGGGAAAGTAAAGCGTGTCATTTTTGTTAATAACATCGCTAATGAGTTTAACAGGCTTCTTTCTTACATGGCTTAATAGAATGTCTATCTCATTCGATCTGCACCCCAGAAAAAATACATTTAATTTCTTACCTGGTCACGTTGCTAATGCAATAGATGCTGTTGCTGTAAAAGACCAGATCTTCTCATTTCTAGTAATGGTCACTTTCCCTGTTTAAGTCCTTTGTACATTGCAAACCTAAAGAATAGGAGAAACCTCCCTGCTGCTCCTCCTGCAGCCTTTATGCCATCTGGTGGTTTGTCCCTCCCCTTTCCCAGGTGAATGTGGGAAAGGTGGTGGGCGGGGCCAGGGTATATGAGCCGCAGCCTCGCCTTAGGGAGCTCATTCTGCTTCTGGGTTTCATCAGTGTTAGTGTTCTGTTGTTTCTTCAGTCAATTGCAGGTTCTGACTTGCTTTTGCTATTTGAGTAGGTGTGTTTTGATACTGAGAGAAATAGAAGTGTTTGTTTGAGGTAAGGGCTTTGGGATTAGTTGAGGTTCAACAGTATATATAGTAAAAAATGCACTTGTATGCAGATTTTTCCTTTTTTTTTTTTTTTTTTTTTTGATTCTTAGTATTGTATTGGGTGTTTAGGAGCAGCAAGATGGATTAATAGTCTGAACTTGGATTTTCTTTTTTTATTTTAAGTGTGCTGTATATTTTTGGAATTTCTGGTTCTATTGAAGATAGAATCTTGTTTTCTTCACTAGTTTTGCCATGCAAGTTCTTGATACCCTTTCTTAATAGGGTTGATGGTGAGATGATGTAGCAGGGGTTAAGGTGGGCA
>NW_028121164.1:0-48903 GCF_965183815.1 Platalea leucorodia
ACCCAATCGGCAGAGGGTCCAGGTGATTAGAAATCAGAAGTTAAGTTAGGTTAGGATCCAGGTGATTAGAAATTAGAAGATAAGTTGTGTTATAAATTCTGTGTTACACTACTTACAAATTGTACTACATTGATTCTGCTCGTAGAAATCCTGTGCTATTCTAATCATAAATTTGGTGCTATGCTAATCATAGTATCCTGTTAAGAAAATAAAGCTGAATTTTAACTACAATTTAGTGCCGTAATCATTCTGCCAAATATCCCTAAAAGAACCTGGCTGTCCCCTTGCTCTCAGGTGACACTCTTGCACACAGGTATCCACAACAGGCCACGGGAAGGAGGTGGCTCATGATCGTAGCTTGTAGTTCAGCGGCTCCGTCTTGACATCATCTGCAAGGAGGAGGAACGTCATCACTGCCACAGCAGGCCAAATTTCCATGCAAGATTCATAGCAAAATTCTAGCGAAAAGGTCGTTTATAGAATCAGCTCCTGGGGAGTCATTTGTGTTGGGGGAGCTCAAGCTGTCCCCCACCCTTTGGCAGCAAATGTCTACTTCTCCCAGCCCTTTGCAAGGAACAGGGGGCATGCAACCCATGATCCCCTAGAGCTGGAAGGGGAAAGCGGAGGGTGGCCGTTGCCTTCTCACCAGGGATAATCCCTGTGGGGAATGCAAGCTCCCACAGCCATAACTCATCAATGTCCAGCTGGAAGATGGATCCGCAAGCAGCAAACACCACTCCTTTGCTGTGGAATCACTCTTGGACCATAGCAAAGGTCCTGAGTCCTGCAACCAGGACACCCTGCCCAGGGAAAAGACAAAAGGGCTGATGAATGAGTACTTTAGAGAGAGGAAAAGTGAAAGCTTTGGTAAAAAAAAAACATGTTCTCCATTTTTTTTTCTTCCCCTCCTCAAAATATTTGCAACCATCTCTTGGCTAGAGATGATCCCAGGCATTTCCAGCAAAAGGAATACCCCTGGGACTTATTCCCAGGGATTATCTGTGGCACGGCCCCACCATCATCCCCTGTGTCTCTGCTTGGTCTCTCCACTCTGACCACTGGGAAGAGTGAAGCCCTAGGGCGTGCTGCATGCTTTCTCAGGCTGGATCTGGACTTGGTTTCTCTCCCGGTTGGCCAAGAAGCTGCTCTGGGCACATGGGGTGCTCTTGGTGTGCTGCTATGATGCTTGGGGAGGGATCGTTCCTCGCGACCCAGGCTCTCAGGAGGACTGAACCCCTGCAGGGCGAGAGGGACCAGGACACCAGCCTCCCTTGTCCAGCTTCAGCTGTCTCAGGATGGCATCAGACACAGCTCCCCAGATAGCCATGATCTCGGGAAAGCAGGGGAAAGAGGTCTCAGGCCCTGGGCTGGCCAGCTCACAGACTCTCAGCAAGCTCCTTGCCGACATGATGACAGATGCTGGTGTACACAAAGAGCCCAGAAAAGCACTGCCCTGGCTGTGGAGCTGGGCTGTGCCCCACTTTCAGACTGCCAGCTCCCACAGAAAGCTGGCCCTCAATGGCCCCACTTTTGAGGGGACCGAGCCATGCCCAAAGGAGCTTTGATACTCAGGGCAGCCCCAGTACCAGGACCTGCACTCCTGGCAGCCACATTGTGTCCCAAGCCCGGTGGGATCCTCAGGCAGGGCTCTCGTGGCAGCCCACAGCCCTCTCCAGCCACCCCCACAGCCCAGCAATTCCAGCTTCTGACAGCTGACAGCCCTGATGCGACCCCTCAGGAAGGAGCTCCCCAAACCCTCACCCTTGCTGCAGAGCTGCAGGAGTGTGGGGAACAAGCAGCTCAGCTTCAAGCTGACGGCCATGGTACAGCAGCCCTCCATCGCGCTTGCTGCTTGTCCTCAGCTCAGGAAAAGGGATGCTCTTCCCGCCTCCTCACCCAAAACTCCTCTATGACCTGCTCCTCTCCTGTCTGTCAGCGAGGGTCCCCCAGTGCATCCCTGCTGCCTCCCGACCCTGCTCCCAGCTGTGGAGCAGCTCTGAAGGGCAGCGGTGGGGAGCCCCTGAGCAGCGCCCAGCAGCACCCAGGCCTCGCTGGCAAGTGCCGGCACTGCCGTGGCACCGGGGACACCTCCCTGTCATGCAGCGCATCCCCCTGTGACATCAGCCCACATCATCTGAAGGTGCATTATGACGTGAGCAGGGAGATGGCACAACAGGGGACAGAGGCGAGAGATCTTCCCTCTTGTCCTGAGAAACAGGCACCCCCTTTCTCCCAAGTCCTTTGCCAAAAATTGCATCTCCCCCTGCACCAACACGTCTCTGCTACTGGGAGCCCGTCCAGGCAGGCGGGGGTTTCGGGTTGGCTGCAGTCGGGCTGTTTTCAAGAGATGGGATTGAAGGCCTGTGGGATAAAACAGCCCCTCCCGTGTTACTGAACACTCTCTGCTTTGTGTCGCTCTCATGGTAGGAGTAGCACATGCTTCACTGCACTGGTTTGGGCTGGGATGGAGTTAATCTTCTTCATGGCAGCCCAGATGGGGCTGTGTTTTGGATCTGTGACCAAAACAGTCCTGATAAAACACGGATGTTTCAGCTGTTGCTGAACAGTGCTTGCACAGCGTCAAGGGCTTCTCTGTTCCTCGCTCTGACCCACCCGTGAGTAGGCTGGGGGTGGGCAAGAAGCTGCGAGGGGCCATAGCCAGGACAGCTGACCCCAACAGACCAAAGGGATCTTCCGTACCAGATGACATCATGCTCAACAATAAAGCTGGGGAAAGAAGGAGTAAGGCGGGGGGTGGTATGTTTGGGGCTATGATGTTTGTCTTCCCAGCTAATTCCCTCAGATACTGCATACGCCCCTCAGCAGGGGTCCACTTGACTTGGTCATTTGCACCATCTTCTTTGAAGGGATGCCTTTCCTTCACGCTCAGCTGGAGCCGACTGTAGGGGTAACTGATAGAGCTGGGGCTTGGGTCTCCGGTTTGGTCAGCTGGGGTCAGCAGTCCCAGCTGTGTCCCCTCCCAGCTTCTCGTGCCCCCCCAGCCTGCTCACTGGCAGGGCACCGCGAGAAGCAGAAAAGGCCTCCATGCTATCTGAGTAAGAACTGCTCAGCAATAAGCAAAACACCCCTGTGATATCAGCACTGGTGTAGGAGCAAATCCAAAACAGAGCACCATACCAGCTGCAGATGCAGTTAAAATTAAAGAGGCACCTGCAGATGGAGATACCATTGCAGATCCTGATGCAGAGAGCACGGCAGATGCAGATATCAGTGCAGATTCCATAGCAGGTGGAGACACCGCTGGGGACACAGATACCACTGCAGACGCAGAGACAATTGCAGGTGCCAACACCAATGCAAATAGCATTGCAGAGGGAGACACCTCTGCAGATACTGATACGTGTCCACTCACAGAAGCCATTACAAGTACACGTGCAGATGCAGATACCATTGCCAAGACAGATACAGTTACAGGTACAATTACGGGTACAGCCAGCATACGAGAGACAGATGCTGGTCCCATCAGAAATACAGCTATTAAGAGCATCACAAATACCATCTCAGATACCGATAGCATTACAGACACCCATTAAATATGCAGATACAATGACAGTTACCGGCACAAAATATTGGAGATCCCATTACAGACTCCATTGCAGATGCCATAGCAGATGCACACACCATTGCAGACGTGACTGCAGATGAAAATCCCATGGCAGATGCAGACACCATTGCAGAGACCACTCCAGATCACACTGCAGATGTAGATGAGATTTTAGGTGGAACTGCAGATGGAGATGCCACTGAAGATGCTGAGGCCATTGCAGGTGCCATTGCAAATGAAACATTTGAAGGTGCTGATGCCATTGCAGGTACAGGTGCCAGGGCAGATACCATTGGAGATACCACTGCAGTGGCAGACACCAGTGCAGAAGCAGATGTTACTGCAGGTGCCATTGCAGATGCAGATACCCATGCAAATGCAGAGATAGTGGCAAATGCCATTGCAGATGCAGATACCACGCAGATGCCATTGCAGTTTCAGTCCATGCTCCGATAGCATTGAAGGTGCCATTGAAGATACCACAGCAAATGCCATTGCAGAGACCACTCCAGATGCAGATATGACTGCAGATGCCATTGCAGAGGCAGACGCCATTGCAGATGCAGATACCACGCAGATGCCATTGCAGATGCAGACGCCATTGCAGATGCAGATACCACTGTAGGAGCAGTTCCAGAAGCTCTTAGCAATGTGTATGCCGTTGCAGATTCCATTACAGACGCAGATACCACAGCAGATGCAGATGCCATTGCAGATGGCATTGCAGAATGAATTAGCATTGCAGACACCCTTGCAGATGGCATTGCTGAGGCACAATGCATTCCTCAGAGCATCACAGATGGAGATAGCAATGCAAATGGCATTGCAGAGGCACATGCCATTGCAGACGGTGTTGCAGATGCAGCTAGAGTAGCAGAAGAACATCCGATTGCATGAGGATACCATTGAAGACACCATTGCAGATGCTACTGCAGGTGCAGGTATGACCACAGATGCCATTGCGGATGCATGCAAAAATTCAGAGAGAAATGCCATTCCACATGCAGACACCATTGCAGATGCTGTTGCAGATGCAGATACCGTTGCAGATCCAATACTGCATTCCAGGTGGCACTGAAGAATTGCAGGCACCATTGCAGATGCAGTATCATTGCAGATACAGTAACGGCCCGAAGGACAGGTACAGCTACAGACGCCATTGGAGACACGCATGCTGGCACCATTGAAATGCAGGTACCAGTACCATCACAGCGACCGACAGAATTACAGACACAGATTCACATTGAACTGCCGATACAATTGCAAATACAGGCACAGAACAACACCGTTCCAGATAAAGGTACAATTACACACACAACTCACGATACAAGCACAGTCTCACACGCAAGTGCACATTCAATTACACCAACAAGAGCAGCTACAGCAAGTGATGCCACTACTGACGGAGGTACCACGGCAGACAAAGGAACCCTTACACATAAAGACACTGATACAACTGCAGCTGCCATTACACACAGATGTGCTGTTACAGGCAGAGGTACAGAGAAATATACAGATAACTACACAGACAGTCACCGACAGGGAGGTGGATGAGGATGCTGACATGGATACAAAGACAACGACGGACACGGGTGCAGTTACAGAGACGGACACAAATACCCACAGAGGTACAAGCAGAGACAGAACTCCAGCTCCAGACTCCGCAACACACACAGACACAATTGCTGATCCAGAGACAGCTGGAGGTACGGATACAATTACACTTACAGACGGCATTACACATACAGATACCACTACACGTACCGATAAACAGAGAGAAGGTGCCACTGAACATACCACTGCAGGTGGCATTGCAGGTTCCAACACCAGTGCAGGCACCATTTCAGATGCACGTACCGCTGCTGATAACCCTGCAGATGCCATTGGCAAATAACGCTTCAGGTGCAGGTGCCACTGCCATTGAAGAAACCATTGCAGGTGCCACTGCAGATACTGATCCCATTGCAGATATCGACAGCATTGCACTTACCCAGGCAGGTACCAATACCATTGCAGATGCCTCTACCACTACTCTTACAGCTCCTGATACCAGTACAGAGACCGCGATACCATTACAGACAGTCACACCCATACCCAGACCGTCAGCGGTACAGAGACCAATAGGGATAGCCGTGCTGATACTATTGCAGCTAGCGAGAGAATGACTCACGCGCATACAGAAACCAAATACACAGACACCTACAGAAACCATTGCGAGTCCATGTGCAGGCACAGGTACCATTCCCTATGCAGGTACACTTACAGGCACAGTTACAGGCACAGACAGAGATAGCATTAGAGGCACAGATACTACTGGCACCATCACCACCACAGGTACCAGCACCATCATCCATACCACTGCATAAACCAGTATAATTACAGATACAGATGCCCATGGAATTTCAGATACAATTGCACATACAGGCACAAAGTCCATAAAGTTCCAGATACAACAGCAGATAAAGATATAATTAAACAGTACAGAAGTGCACTCCCGGGCACCATTACACGAATACCACCGCAGATGCAAGTACAAGTACAGATACAATTGCACAGAGAAGTACAAATGCAATGAGAGTCCATTCTCCAAGGGACAGAGTTACCATTCCAAGTTAAGCTATTGAGACAAATACAATTGTAGACATTGAGACAAATACAATTGTAGATTCAGATACAGGTACTATTACACATGCAGGTACTCCTACAGTTACCATTACAGATACCGATACTAACACAGAGACACCAATACCCACACCTGCAATTGCATCTGAAATTGTATCTGCATCTGCCTTTGTAACTGCAATGGAATCTGCATCTCTTCTGGCATCTGCAACAGCACCTGCAGTTGCCCCTGCATCTGCAGTGATTCCTGCAGTGACACCCGCCTCTGAAATACTACCTGCATCTGCAATGTTATCTGCAATGTTATCTGCAATGGCATCCGAACCTTCGATCGTATCTGCAGCTGCAACGCTATCTGCAATGGTATCTGCACCTGCAACGCCATCTGCACTGGAGAGTTGCAGACAACGGTACGGTTGCACACACAGCATTGCAGATGCAGATAACTTTGTAGATGCCATGGTAGATTCAAATACCATTGCAGATGCAGAGGCCATTGCAGATACTGATCCCGTTGCAGATATCGACAGCATTCCACAGGCCGATGCAGACAGCGACACCATTACAGATACACACACAGCACACCGGGGCATTATCCCCTGCTCAGCACTGCTCAGACCACATATGCAACACCGTGCCACATATGGGGCTTCCTCCCTCCACACCCACACGTCCCCCCCATCCCGATACAGGACAGACATCCACCAGCTGGAGCCAGGACGCGGGAGCACTCCCCACCCAGGGAGAGGCCGAGGGCACGGGGCAGCTCAGCTCAGACAGGAGAAGGCTCCAGGGCTCCTCGCAGCCCGCCAGGACCTTCAGCCAGGCTCTTCGTCCTGCTAGGGGGCAGGAGGAGAAGACACCACGGCCACAGTGGAGAGGAGAGACCCGGCAATGCCCCTCCAGCCTGCTGCCGGCCTAGCAGCAGCTCCAGCTGAAGGGACCTCACCAACACCCACCCAGCCACAAGCCAGCTGCTGGCCTATCACCTGCAGGGACAGAAGTGACCTCACAAGCAACTTCCAAGCCACGGGTCTGCTCCTACCCTATCAGCATCTCTGGCAGAAGTGACCTCAGCAGCCCCGCCCCAGCCCTCCCCTCGCTGCTGGCCCCTTGCCTGCCCCCCAACCGGCCTCTCCTCTGTCCCCCAGCTCCCTCCTCTCTGCGCTGTCACTGGCAGGCACTGAGCACCTCACTGCCACCTGCTGCTCCTGACCAATCAGCTTCCTCCCACGCAAGTGACCTCACCGCACCCCAGCAATGTCACCTTCCACCCCGCTCCCCCATCCCCTCTCCTGGCCTCTGCCTCCGGCTCTCACAGTCCCTGCCCTCCTCCTGCCTCCCCAGGGGCCGAGGAGCTCAGAGCTGGGGGAAGGGGGCACAGCGCTGCTCAAGAAACCTTCTGCTGGGGATTCGCAGGTTGGGTCCTGCTCGTAAAGGAGGCACGCTCGTCTCTGTGAGGAAGAAAACACCCTCCTGACCACTGCAACACTCTTACTCCCAGCCCACACTGCCTTTGTTGGGGAGGGACCAAAGAAATCCCTTCATTGCCTCCGACACTCAAACGGCTCCAACACGGACCCGACTAGAGTTGTCCCGACCCTGTTGCAGAAGCGGGTAAGGAGCCACCAACAACCGCAGCGTCTGTATCTCCAGACCCCGCTGCAGAACACGCTCTGCCCTTGCTCTTTGCAGAGACGCCGCTTCTTCAGCAGCGGGGGACGGGCGTGAGCCAGGCAACGCAGAAAACAGTAAAAGCAGGGGCAGCCAGTGCTATTGGTCAGCATGCTCCCGCTGCCCCAGGGGCTGGGAAATGGAGCAGCCAGAGCATACAGGGGCATCTGATTGCAAAAATCAAAACTAAAAAGAAAAAAACCAAACAACTCTGGCAATCTGAAGTTCTGGTCAAAATGACACCTCCTGTCTTAATCCAAAATAACCCCGTCCATGTTTGCTTTCTTCCCAAAAGGTGAAATACAAACAGAAAAATAAATAACTAAAAAGAAGGCAAGAATATTATGCAGTGCAGATTATATTCCAAGATTTAGTAACTTGTAACCTGTGGGCAGACGCAGATGCCACTGCAGATGCAGATACCATTGCAGCTACCATTGGAGATGTAGACACAATTTGAGATGCTATTTCAGCTGCAGATACCATTACAGATTAAGGTTACATGGCAGAGGCAAATGCCACTGCAGATGCAGATACAACTGCAGAGGCAGGTACCACTGCAGATGGAGATACCATTGCAGTTATCGTTGCACGTACCATTATGCCAAACTTTTTATATAATCCAAGATTTGTAACTTGCATCCAAGCTCGGTCCTCCTGAGAATCTTCTGCTCCATCTTCTCCCCCATCTCCTTCTGCCATCAGCCACAGAAGGAAGTCTCTCTCAAGGGCTTGAGTAATTTCACCAGAAGAAAGCACAAAAATGTGCTCGTGTATTAAGGAGGAAGGGCAGGAACTTGGGAGTCATTTCCATTTTGTTACAATCACAAGGGATGACGATCCCTGCTAACAGAGATTCCCTTTGCCAGAACCAAATGACATCTCTCAGGAGAAGTCAGCTCCCTTAACTCTCTGACTTTCTGACTACTCTCTGACTTTCCCCACCCTTTTGGAGCTGGGCCAGAGCCCCCTCAACCTCAGCAATCGCTCTGGAGTTAAGCAACAGTAACATCGAGTTTCTAACGTTGACTCCTTGCTGCCTTGCTCTGGTAATCCTTCGTAACGATGCAGAAGGACTCTCCAAACTGGGACCTCTTTGTCTTGCCAGCCAAAACACATTTATTACAATACGAATTCCTCCTCCATGTGTTCTGCAAACCAGCCACTTAATTCGCAGCAATACAAAAGCAGCTCTTCTCAGGAAAAACAAAAACAACACACAATAAAACTCCCCAAACCAACCCAAACCCAACAAGAAAACTACAGCTGACCAGAAATGTTAGTTTTCAAACTGGCTTTGTTTGAAAGCAAAAACACTCTGCCCAGCCACGAATGTAAAGGAATAGGCTGATGAACAGTGAATAATTATCATTTTAAAGGTGGATAATTATTATCATTATAATGCTGACAAATTTTATTATAAATAACATTGTATTATTTTAAATCAATATCATCATAAAGAAGAAGCCTTGCCTTTTCTGTTGACTGCTAATGGGGTATCGCCCTTATCAGTCCCTGACTCCTTGGAAATCATGACTGCATGTGTACCACTACTTAGCTTACTAGGTAGGAGGATGGTGTTTTTTTTTTATTTCAGAGCATTGCAAGGATTCGTTTAGGACGTCACCATAATGAAAATGGCCAGGCTAACTGCTTGACTTGTGACCGCACCAGGTACAGAAGGAAAATGCTGCCAGGTTTGTCCTCTTGACCAGACATCTAACCACGCAGGGTGACCAGAGCAGGACGGCTTCCATGGAAGATACCTGGGGTTTGCTGCTCACCTGGACGCTATTGCTGCTCACATCCCCCTTCCCAACTCCTCTCCGGCTGCATTCTACTTCAACAGGGCACAGCATTGCTAAACATGGTCATTTTGAGCTGAAAGAGGCACAAGCCATGCCTAAAAAGAAGCAGCCTTGCTAATTTCACAGTTAATGTCACAGCAGACTGCGGAGCAGTTCCTGTGTGCGTCTACCCTGGTTTTGCATCAGAAAGTGATTTTGCACATGCGATGCCTTGCAACAGGGCTTTGGAGCCTGGCTTTGCCTCATACCTCTCCTTCTGCTTGCTGGCCAGGGCTCCTCCTGGCTCTGCCAGGGCAGAGAGTAAAGCGGGGGACTCTTAGGAGGCGCATCTGTCTGGCATCCACCTCTATTCCACACTCTCCAAGCTCTTCTGAGTGCAGCTATGGAAAGCAAAAGCATGAGGAATGACACGTGTTGGGGTTGGCTGAGCTTTAAAAGTCATGCCTACACCTGATGATGCAGTGGGGTAAACTTGATCCAAAGAATGTGCAGCAACATGGGGACTTCTGGGAAGTAAACAAGGGAAAACTACACCCCAACAGAAAATGGACATCAGTTGTCTCCATTGGCCCTCTGAGGTCATGTGCTCTGCGACCCCTGCTGCCCTCCTTGGGAAGGACTCCTAAAATGACATGCCCCTCAGAAGACGTCAGACCACTAGGTCTCCACATGAAGAACAAACGGTTCCTGGTTGAGTCAGTGGTGACAAGGCAAATGCAATAGGAAGGCACTGACAGCCTAGCTGCTAACCATCTGTGATGAAAACATGTCTCTTTCTTCATCACCTGATCCTCCTCAGAGGGGAAACCACAAGAGGGAACACAGAATCTCCTGGGTCAGGATAACCATGGTCTCCTTCTACCCCTGCCAGAAGTGCCCTTGAAGAAACAGCGCATCTGAAACACATCTACTTCATTTGCATTGTACCCATCTCCTGCAGCAGAGCTAAGAAACCTTCCTCAGAAAAATCACAGAATTGTAAAACAAGGGCTACTGAGTACACAAGATGATCTGCACTTGTCAGTGGGAAGGGCATGAGACCGAGACTTCCACACCAGACAAGGTCCAGTGCTATGTCAGTGCCGTGGAGAAAAGCCTCTGTGCAGCTGGGCAGCAGTGTGGGAATGCTCACAAACCTCAGGTCATGTCTGATGAGCGTCTAAAAGGCGTAAAGCAGCTCTGGCTTGTCTCCCAAACTGTGTGCTGAAACCTGAGGAAAAGTCACTGAACCCCTGGAAAAAGGTCACCCTCCTCAGCCACGTTTGTTAGTGTTCAAAGTGACAAATTAGAGGGCGTTATAAGGGCAAGGATTAGAGAACTTTAACCAGAGGTGATGCTCCAAACTGCATCAGAAATTGAAGGTAGTAGGTGCAGCTGCATCCACGAGTTACTGATTTTAGATGCAATTAAAACCTCTTCAGCATCCTACCTGTCTACACATCATAGAATCACAGAAAAACCTTGAGATGGAAGAGACCCATAAGGATCACCGAGTCCAAATCCCTACTCCTATACCTGCAAGGTACAGAGCATGGACCTGCCTCCAACATTGATATAACTCCTCGGGTGGATTCCCTGGGGGAGTCTGGGGCTGCTCCCTGTGACATTCCGTGGTCTCCAGGGGAGGCCAAAACATTGCAGAGCTGCCTGTGAGAGGTGCAGAAGAGCTACCAGGCATGGACCTGCCCCCAACATACACAATGCTCTTCAGGTAGCTACTCCAGAAAAGTCTGGGGCTACTGCCTGGGACTTCATCTGTCTGCAGAGGAAACCAAAATGCTCCTGAGATGCCTGGGAGGAGTATCGGGCAGCTACCAGGCATGGACCTGCCTCCAACGTTGACAAAATGCCTCAGGGAGCTTTCTTGGAGGAGTCGGGGGTTGCTACCTGGGAATTCCTCCTTCTCCAGAGGAGGCCAAGACACCCCTGGAGAATCATAGAATCGTTTAGGCTGGAAAAGACCTTTAAGATCATCAAGTCCAACCATTGACCTAGCACTGCCAAGTCCACCACCATCCAGGAGATGCCTGGGAAGAGTCTTGGGGAGCTACTGGGCATGGACTTTCCCCCAACATACACACTGCTGTTCAGGCAGTTACCTTAGAATAGTCTGGGGCTGCTACCAGGGAATTCCCCAGCCTCCAGAAGAAACCAAAGTGCTCCTGGAGATGCCAGAGAGGAGTCCTGGGGAGCTGCAGGGCATGGACCTGCCTTCAATATGAAGAAAGCTCTTCAAGTAACTAGAGAGGACTCTGGGGCTGCTACCTGAGACTTCAGCTGTGTCCAGGGAACAGCAAAACACTCCCAAGCTGCCTGAGAGGTGTCCCAGCAAGGTACAAAGCATGGACATGTCTCCAGTATCGACAAAACGCCTGTGCTAGCAACCTTGGAAGAGTCCAGGGCTGCTAACCAAGGAATTCATCCATCTCCTGAAAAGGCCAAAACATTCTGGAGCTGCCTGGGAGAGGTCCCGGGGAGCTACAGAGCATGACCGGCCTCCAACATACACAATGCTCCGTAGCATAGCTACCTTTGAAGAGTCTCGGGCTCCTGCCGGAGAATTCATCCATCTCCAGAGGAGGCCACAACACTTGTGCAGATGCCTGGGAGGAGTCCCAGGGAGCCAGCAGGCACGCACCCGAATCCTACATGAAGAAAACTTTTCAGGTAACTATTGAGGAGGAGTCTGTGGCTGCTACCCAGAAAATTCAGCCATCTCCAGGGAAGGAAAAAACACTCCCAGGCTGCCTCAGAGGAGTCCCAGCAAAGTACTGAGCATGGACTTGCCTCCAACATTGATATAACTCCTCGAGTGGATTCCCTGGAGGACTCTGGGGCTGCTCCCTGTGAAACTCCCCGGTCTGCAGGGGAGGCCAAAACATTCCGGAGCTGCCTGAGAGGAGTCCAAAGGAGCTGCGGGGCATGGACCTTCCCCCAGCACACACAATGTTCTCTGGGTAGCTACTTGCAGAAGAGTCTGGGGCTGCTACCTGGGAATTCAGCTTTCTCCAGCACAGGCCAACACAATCCTGGAGATACCTGGGTAGAGTCACAGGGAGCTACCAGACACGGACCTGCCTTCAACAGGAACAAGACTATTCAAGAAAATACCTAGGAGGATCACTGGGCTACTACCCAAGACTTCAGCCATCTCCAGAGGAAGTGAACACACTCTTGGTGATGCCTAGGAGGAACCCTGGGGAGCTGCCAGGCATGGACCTGCCTCCAACATGGACAAAACAATTAAATTAGCAGCCTAGGAGGAGTTTGGGGCTACTACCCATGACTTCAGCTGTCTCCAGATGAAGCCAAAACACTCTTGGAGATGCCTGAGAGGAGTTCCAGAGAGATATCGGCCATGGACCTGCCTTCAATATGAAGAAGGCTCTTGGAGTAAGTAACTAGGAGGACTCTGGGGCTGCTACCTGAGACTTCAGCTATATCCAGGGAAGGCAAAAAAACTCCAAAGCTGCCTGGGAGGACTCCCAGAAAGCTACAGGGCGTGGACCATCCCCCAACAGTGAAAACACTCCTTGAGTGGATTCCTGGGAGGAGTCAGGGGCTGCTACCTGTGAAATTCAGCTCTCTCCAGGGAAGACCAACAAATTCTGCAGCTGCCTGGGAGGAGTCCCAGGGAGCTGCCGGGCTTGCGCCTGCCTCCAACATGGACAAAACGCTTCGGGGAGCTACCGTGCAGGAGTCTGGGGCTGCTGCCTGGGACTTCAGCTTTCCCCAGAGGAGGCCAAGACAATCCTGAACGTGCCTGGGAGAATTCCCACGCAGCTACTGAGCACAGACCTTCCCCCAACATACACAATGCTCTTTGCGTAGCTACCTTCAAAAAGCCTGGGGCTGCTGCTGGGGAATTCACCTGTCTCCAGACGAAGCCAAAGCACTGGACACTGGAGATGCCTGGAAGGAGTCTCGGGGACCTTCTGGGAATAATCCTGCCTCACACATGAAGAAAACTCTTCAGGTAACTACCTAGGACGAGGCTGCGGCTGTTACCAAGGACTTCAGCTGTCTCCAGGCAAAGTCCAAACACTCCAAAGCTGCCTGGGAGGAGTCTCAGAGAGCTACAGGGCATGGAACTGCCTCCAACATGGGCAAAACTCTTTGTGTAGCTTCCGTGGGGGAGTCTGGGGCTGCTACCTTCAGAATTCTGCCATCTCCAGGGGAGGCCAAAACATTGCAGAGCTGCTTGGCAGTCCCTGGGAAGCTACCGGGCATGGCCCTGCCCCCAACATGAACAAAACCTTTCAGGTAACCATACAGGCGTCATATGTGTCTTCTATCCAGGACTTCAGCTGGCTCCAGGGAAAGGCAAAACACTCCCATGCTGCCTTGGAGGACTCCCAGAGGTCTACTGAGCATGGGCTTGCCTCCAGCATGCACAAAACACCTTGGGTAGCTACCTTGGAAAAGTCTGGGACGGCTACCTGCTCAATTCAGCTGTCTCCAGGGGAGGCCAAAACATTCTGGAGATTCCTCCGAGGATTCCTGAGGAGCTATCGGGCATGGCCTGCCTCCAAGACAAAGAAAACTCTGCCACTAACTAGGAACATTGTGGTGCAGCTACCTGGGACTTTAGCTGTCTGTACAGAAAATGAAAACACTCCATTAGATGTACGGGAAAAGTCCTGACGTAAAACCAGGAACGGACCTGTCCCCAACATGCACAATGCTCTTTGGGTAGCTACCTTAGAAGATTCTGGGGCTGCTACCTGGGAATTCACTTGTCTCCAGAGGAAACCAAAAGACTCCGGGAAATCCCTGCGAGGAGTTCCAGAGTGCCTCCGACATACACCAAACTCTTCAGGTATCTCCCCTGGTGCAGTCTGGGGCTGCTACCCAGGACTTCAGCTCCCTCCACAGCAGGACAAAACACTGGGGCAGATGCCTGGGAGGAGTCCTGGGGAGCTCCAGGGCATGGACCTGCTTCCCATTTCTATCAGCAATCAATGGCAGAGCACCAATCAATAGGATGGCAGCAGTCAGTAAAAGCAGCAAGCAATCGTATAGCGACAACCAATCCTTTAGGAATAAGCAATAGAACAGCAACAACCAGGTTATTAAAAAGTTGTCATTAGGCAGGGAATTTATTCTCCAAATAGCAGCAGATATTTGATGATGGATTACTTATATGGAGATATAATACTGGTATAAAGTGAATTAGATTTCAGAAAGGGCCAAAGCATCATCCCATAGGGGAGGACAAACCAATCCCAGAGAGGACCCAGCCATCCCAGAGGTGGGTGGATAAACCTAACCGACTCCAAAAGGGGGAACAATAATGTGATAGACAGAGTCTCACTTCCGAGATGATCTGGAGGTGCCTGGATTCTCGGTCCCCAGCTGTGCTGCAAAGCGCCCAGCTGCACATTTCAGGGATGCTTCTGATCGCCAGGCCCACAGCTCCCGGGCTCGCAGGAACGTTCTTCTGCTCGGGCATTTCCTCTTCTAAGCAGTCACCTTTATGGCTGCTCACACCTGCCTGCTCCTGCCCTATCAGCTCCTCAGGCATCGGTGACCTCACAAGCACCTGCTCAAGCCAGGGGCCTGCTCCTGCCCTATCAGCTCCTCAGCCACCAGTGACATCACAAGCACCTCCACAGCAGAAGCATCCTCACTGCCAACACCCCAACTTTCCCCCCTCCATCTCCATCTCTGTCTCCCATCTCCCCCTGCTCTCCCCTCTCCCACGCACCTTCCTCACCCACTCCACCACCTCCCACTGCCTCTGGCTGCCTCTGGGTTCGGGGGGCAGATGTTACCTCGCAAGCATTGTCCCAGACGGGTCACCTGCATCTCCTTCTCATCTCCTTCTGCTCTCATCATCACTGCACCAGTTGTTTGATGCGCTTTTTGACATCATGGGCCCTTTCGTCCTGCCTCCCTCCTGCTGTTAAATGCTGTTCCTGCAAGAGAAGTGACCATCAGTCCGTGTCCCCTCTCTGCCATCTTACCTGCATCTCTCTGACCTGGACAGCTGCTGGGCGCTGTCACCATCAGCCCCAGCTCTGCTTGAAGGCTTCTCCTGGCACAGGCGCAGCTCTGGCTGTGCTTGGTGCGTGCCGTGCTTCCGGAGGGAGAACAGCAACCCTCACAGTTACTCCTGGGCAGTGTCCTGCTGGGAAGAGCTGATCTGAAGGCAGGCTGGCAGCAGACCCTGAGGCTGGTTCAGGGGTGCTCCCTGTCCCCCAGCTCGGCCACAGGTCCCACATCTGGCTCCTTCCAGCAGGAGTTTGGAAAGCCCCTTCCCAGCTGGCAGTGCCAGGCCAAGGCCACAGAGCAGAAACAGCCCCCAGCCACAAGGGCCCCAGCCCCCAACTGGCCTCTGTCCCCAAACTACTAAAACTGCCAAACAGGCTCTCCCTCGAACTGAATTATCTCTGTTTTTAGGAAAAAAAAAAAACAAACCTGTATACTTCCAGATTCAGTCGTCTAAGACTTCTAGAGGGCAATTTGGGCTTCAATTCCAGAACAACAGAATTTCCATTACAGAATCTCAGCCACCACCTCCATGATGGTCTTGTCAGTGTCCCACAAATGCTGCCTTGCAAAAAGTGACAACACCGGCTCAGCCAGAATGACTGTCAGTGGCACAAGAGGCCTTGTGTCCAAAAACACTCGGTACGTCCCTGATCCCATGAGATCAAAGATTCTTTCCTTTTTCCTTCCTTAATCAGTTGAGGCCCTTCTAGGCATCTTTAAAAGATCCTGACCTTAAAATGGCAACAATTCGGGCACAGCAGATGACGGGTCAGGTCATTTGTTTTGGTGTTCTCATAAAACCTGAGGCATGTGTTTTATCTGTTCCTCAACTCTTTTTCTCTTTTCTTCACATTCCTCCCCAAAAGGAGAAGAAAAAGCCAAGGAGTAACAGCATCCGGACATTTTGAATGCTCTGCTAATACATGAGGTTTCTAACAAGCGTGCCAGGGGAATAGGTGCAGCGAGCTGGAAGCTGCAAGGCACACACCAGTACTGGGCAACGAGGCATGGCCAGTGCCCATTGGCACCCTTGTTCTGACAGACGGCCATGGCTGAAGACAAGTCTGCTCAGTGAGAGCAAAAAATGACGGGCTGTATCCTAAAAATGCCACTTCGGAGCCTGAAACTGAGGCTTTGGAAAGTAAAAATGTGTCTTTGGACTCCAAAAAGGAGACTTCGCAAACTAAAACTGAGCCTCTGGACCACAGAAATGAGGCTTTCTGCCCTAAAAATGAGGCTTTCTGCCCTAAAAATCATAGAATCATAGAATGCTTTGGGATGGAAGGGACCTTTAAAGGTCCTCTAGTCCATCCCCCCTGCAATGGGCAGGGACATCTTCAACTAGATGAGGTTGCTCAGAGCCCCATCTAGCCTGTCCTTGAACGTTTCCAAGGACGGGGCATCTACCATCTCTCTGGGCAACCCGTTCCAGTGTTTCACCACCCTCATCGTGAAAATTTTTTTCTTGTGTTTAGTCTAAATCTACCCTCCTTTAGTTTAAAACCATTCCCCTTTGTCCTGTCGCAGCAGACCTTTCTAAAAAGACTATCCCCATCTGACTTGTAGGCCCCCCTTAAAATGAGACTTTAGACCCTCAAAATTAAACTGTGAGCCCTGAAGAAAGGCTATGGGTAAGAAAAGAGAGATTTGGACCCTAACAAGGAGGATTTTGGCCCTCAAAATGAGGTTTTGGGGACCATGAGGGGCTCAAAGCGTTAGAGTAAATGGGCTTACATCAGGCTGGTGGCCAGTCACGAGTGCGGTTCCCCAGGGCTCAATTTTAGGGCCAGTGCTCTTTCATGTTTTTATGAATGATCCGGACACAGCAGTCAAATGTACATGAAGTAAATTTGCTGATGATACTAAAGTAGGAGGAGCTGTGGACTCCCTCGAGGCTAGAGAGGCCTTCCAGAGAGATCTGGATAGACTCGAGAGCCGCGCTATCACCAACCGTACAAATTTTATCAAGATCAAGTGCTGGATTCTCCCCTGGGGCAGGGTAATCCTAGTTATCCATACAAACGGGGGGACGAAAGGCTGGAGAGCAGCCCTGCGGAAAGAGATCTGGGGGTTTGGGTTGATGGCAAGTTGAACAGGAGTCAACAGCGTGCCCTGGCAGCCAAAGGGGCCAACCGTGTCCTGGGGTGCATCAAGCACAGCACCGCTAGCCGGTCGAGGGAGGCGACTGTCCCACTCTACACTGCCCTGGTGCTGCCCCACCTCCAGTGCTGGGTGCAGTTTTGGGCGCCTCAATATGAGAAGGACATCAAAGTATGAGTGTGTCCAGAGGAGGGCAACCAAGATGGTGAAGGGTCTCGGGGGCAAGACTTACGAGGAGCGGCTGAGGTCGCTTGGTGTGTTCAGCTTGGAGAAGAGAAGGCTGAGGGGTGACCTCATGGCAGTCTACAGCTTCCTCAGGGCGGGCAGCGGAGGGGGAGGTGCTGATCTCCTCTCTCTGGTGACCAGCGATAGGACACGAGGCAATGGAATGAAGCTGTGTCAGGGGAAGTTCAGATTGGACGTTAGGAAAAGGTTCTTCACTGAGAGGGTGCTCGGTCCCTGCAACAGGCTCCCCAGGGAAGTGCTCACAGCACCAAGCCTGTCAGAGTTCAAGGAGCGCCTGGACGACGCTCTTAGTCATATGGTTCAGTGTTAGGTAGACCGGTGAGGAGCAGGGAGTTGGACTCGATGATCCTCAGGGCTCCCTTCCAACCTGACATATTCTGTGGTGCTGTCATTCTAAGGCAGCGGCCTGCTCCTGGTCTGAAACCTCCGCAAGCACCTGTGGAAGCCACCTGCATGCTCCTGCCCTAATGCCCAGAGAAACACCCCTTACCTCACAAGGGCCTTCGCAGGCCAGGTGAATTCTCCTGCCCTGTTGTGGCGGTGTGCTCCCCCTGTACCCTCCTGCTCCCCCACACCTGACCTTTTCCCATGGCCCTGCTCGGGTGATAATGACCAGTGGCAGTTTTGATGGATGCATCCAGCTCAAAGTGGATTTGGGGGAGACAAATAACAACACAACAGCCAAGGGGTCAGTTATGGCAACGTGTCTACCTCACCACAGTGCTGGTCAGTGTCCAGATCAAGCTAGACTTGGAAGCAACTAACGTACAGAGTTGGTATGTAAATAGGACTAGGAGTTAATCATCTTACCCCCAAAAAGAGTGAGCAGCCCAAGAGCCCTTTGAGCTCTCCTGCACAGCAGTGAGCTGCACGCCAGGATCTCCCCTGGAGCAGGGACGCCTCTCAAGGTTACTGCTCGAGGCTGAGAGATTCCTTGTCACAACAGATCCTCGCTAAGTGACTAATAGCATGCTAAACTTTGAAATCTTAGCGAAGTGATATAAAGGATTGATTGCACATATATAATCCTTTAGACATAAACCGTTGACCAATCTGGGACTAGGACTGGATCCAACTGCACCTAGACTCCTCTTTGAGAAGGAGTTTAGAAAGCAAGGGGGTCCTCTCTCAACCTCATGACTCAATGGGAGGGTCTCCCTGACAGTCTTGTCTGGCCCTGTCCTCTAGGCAGTAAATAATCAAGTGTATCTTGCCATCGAATCCTGTTAAACACTGTCACATTTATTATCAAACTTTGTTATCAATAAACATATTGCTCTTACAAGTGCACTCTCACTCCATCCGCGACAGAGCCCTCTGCAAACACTCGCCTTCCTCTTCTTTCCTCTGGAGTGCTACCTTTGCCTCCTCGTCTTCCTTCTCCAGCTTTTGACTTCTTTCTGCCTTTTCTCTCATGGCTTTCAGTTCGTGCTCTGCCTCTTCCAGCTGGGTTTGAAGACGGACGTTCGTTCCGATGGCAGAATTGCGCTCCTCTGCCGCTCGCGCTGGTGAGTCTCGTGAGCTAGACATCCCAAGCAGCAGTATCTCAGTAAAACTCCTCTGAACCCTTCCTTCCCCACCCCACCTTACCTCAGCAAAGAAGGCTGTAGCTCTCACCTGCAGCTTAACCGAGCAGGAATCCAGCCGTGGCAAGAGGTTCTTTGCCAGATGGGGGGAGATGAGCCCAGCGTGGAGCAGGACGCTGCGCAGGGGACACAAGAGAGGGACACAGTTACCCAGGAAGGCCACAAATTCACTTGTGCCGATGCAGACACTATTCTTCAGCTCGGGACGGCTTCCCAGGCACGCTGGAAGGGTCCCAGCAGCCATTTCCCTGCACACAGCTCCGCAGGAGGCGGCCAGATGCATCCCTGGGGCTCTTACCTGCTCAGGAGACGCACCCCCTCATGGTGAGCCAGGGGGGCTTCCAGGCGAGCCCACACTGCCTGGTTCATGAGCAGCCTCATCCATTTCTGCGCCATGCATTTGCTTAGCACCAGCTCTATAGCTGAAAGGAAAATCCTGGCAGAAGAAACAAACCGCAGAATAAACAAAACACATCAAAATAACACCACCACCACAAACCCAACGAAATCTCAAATCACAGCAGGTTAGGGCAAGACTTCTCTCTAGCAGAGCTAAATACCCCTCAAACAATGCTTCATAGCCTTCAAGACCGCAGCTGATGACACTGGCATCTTCGTCTTGCCCCAAACCCACCAGCATTTTGGAAAGAATGACGCCAGCACCCGCGAGAGTCACTGCTCCCCGCGGGGGTCCGTTGAGGGAGTGCAGCGCTATCGTGCATGCAAGGGTATGCGGGAGGCAAGACGACAGCTGTCTGCAGCATGAGCCGCATAAGCCTGCCTGGGAGCGGGAGTTACTCCATGAAGGAACAGAAGTAAAACCGACCACGACGACCGGTTTCCACATCTAGGAAGCAGGGCAGGCGAAGCACTCCCTCAACCCCACAACAGCGCACGCCTTGGCGAAGGGAACTGAAGCCCCTTCGGCTCCTTACCTGCACGGCTTCTCCTCAAGCACCTGGCCCTCCAGGAACAGTTGTCTCCAGCTGCTCACGGGGGAAAGCAGCCTCTCCTCGCCCAGCGTTTCACTGGCCCACCTCAGGAGGCTGGGAAGGAGGTGGGGAAGCAGTTGCCTGAGCTCCTCCGTGCTCCTCAGGGCAAGCACCACCTCAGAGATGGCATGGGTGATCTGCAGAGAAACATGACCGAGATCCACCTCTTCAGGGAAGGCCTTTTCCCACCAGCCTGGTTCCCCCGCCTGCCTGGGGCAGGGGGTTACTGTCCGCAATTGTCACTTCAGGCTCAGGGGCACAAAACTGTCCCGGCTCCCAACACCTGAGGCCAGCCCAGCACCCTGGGAGTCTCCACGGGCATCTGCAAAGGGCACCTGACTCCCTCGTGCCCAAGTAGGAGCTAGAAAGCAGATGCAAAGCTGCAGAAAAGTGTCTGCCATTGAACGTACTGTCACAGCCACCAGAGCAGTCCGATGGTTGTGCCGCTCACAAGCGGAGGAGTCAGTCCCCAGGCGGTTGTTTCCTGCTCTGTTCAGTTTCTCCACTAAGCACCTCAGGACCTGAATCCCAAAGATGCTTCTCCCCAGGCTCCTCCACAGCTCCACCGTGTCACTGCAAGGGAACAGATGTTCACCCCTGAGCCCGTATCCTCGTGCTCCTGCAGCGCCCTCAAGCCTCCTGACCTGCATGGGGCTTACAACGCCCCACTCGCGGCAGAGACGCAAGCACGCAGTCTTGCAACACTCAAGACTGCTCAGGCAGAAAAAAAAGACCTGCTTCTTAACCGGACCCCCCAGTGCAAGCAAGCTGTGGGGTCTCTGTTTGACTGCAGTGGGGGGAAGCGGGTGGTGCACGCACCTGTCCATGGGCAGACCTTTCTGGAGGAGAGTGCTGATCACGGGCTCCCGGTGAAAGTGGGAGAGGAGAAACACCGCATGGAGCAGGAAGGGCCTGAGGGTGCTCTGCTGCATGTAGGTGCAAAGGGTCTTCAGGATTTTGGGCACCTGAATGGAAGAAGAGGAGAAAGAAGGGCTCGGTGCATCCTTTACCCCCTCCTGCGGGACCCAGATGCAGTCATGCAGCGCACGAGCCATGCCTGCTCCCTTGACACAGAGTCCAGATCTAGCTCGAAACCTCACCCCTTCCACCCTGCCTGACCCTGGCTCACGTCTGGAGCTGAGTCTGCTCTTGGCAACTGTGCACACGCATGCACACGTGCGTGCATACACTCGCACGCAGAGCCTCAGTCACTGCACGTGCCTGGGCCCAGCTGTATGAGCACCTGCGTGCCCTGCGAGCACGCAGAGGACACGGACACACACCCAACACTTGAATAACTCTAACTATGTGTCTGTAGCGACGCAAGAGCAAGATCGAACGCGCTCTTCGAGACCCTGAAGATGCCTTGGACAGCCTCTGCAAGGGCACGTGACTCTTTCCAGAGGAACCCAGTTCTCCAGGGATGCTTTTCCCTGCCTCTACCCTCCTTTCCCAAAATGCCAACCCCGTGGTTGCCGTCACTGTGACCGACCTCTGTCAGCAGCAGAGTGAGCCGCTGGTGGCCCTAGAGCCCAAGTGGAGCGCAGCAGAGTGCAAGCAATGAACAAGTATCCAACCTGTGGAAAACCGAGCGCGCCCAGCAAAGCTCAGAGTAGAGGGAACTGGGGACCAGTGCAGAGCGAGCAGGATGGAGTAGGTCCCAGGGCAGGGAGGACTGACAGTGACCCCAGAGGAAGGGGAGGAACGGCAAGGTTGGTGCCTCCCGGTGCCTCGCTCATGGGAAGGACCTGGACCAGGAGACTCTGGACAAGAAGAGCCCATATCCTTGTCACCAGCTGGAGAAGACACCAGCAGCGGGTGCTAACGCACGACTCAGACCATCAGGAGCCCCTCGGCTCGGCACACAGGTGGCGTTTCTTGAGCCCATGCCATCTGCACAGGGAGTAGTGCAACAGCCAACAGGAGAAAAGACAAAGTCAAATGGAAAAAAAAGGTCTCCTTTACCTCCTGGAGTATTTCCTTTCTGCATTCCACCAGGAAGACAAACACCCACTTCCACACTGCTCCTGCACCTGTGGGTGCGATGTGCAGCAAGCGGTCCAGGACGGCAGTCAGAAAGTCCGTAGCCTGCGCTGGAGGGATGCACTTGCAAACAGCCTGGAGAGAAGTCGGGAACGGGAGAGGCAGCGTCACAGCTCTGCTCCAGCAATTCGGAAAGGAAACTTGATGGGACTGTTAGTTCGGGAGTCGTGGAGGGGGCCATCGCTTGACCCTCCTGCTGCGCATACAGTGCTGTTTATATCCGATGCAGCTAACCGATTTGGAAGTGTCCCCCTCCGTGTTGTTTGCTCGTATACCAAATTTGTATTCTGATGAGAGCACTCACACACGCACGCGTGCACACCAACACGCACACGATGGTATCTGCTCTGGCGTGCCTTGTCTCAAAGCCTCCTGCTACTTGCTGAGAGCAGCCATCCTGGACAGCTCACTCTGGAGACACCGAGCGACTCTGGTGGGGAGCAGGGAAACGTGCAGGAGCCCAGGAGCTGGTCCCCCACCCTGCTGTTTTGGGGCCAGGTACCTTCGCTATTTTGGTAGAGGTCTCCACCAGAGTCTTGGCGTCTGCGCTGTTCAGCCCCTCACAAAGGCGCCTGATCTCATCTGCCTGAGGCACCACCTTCCTGGTCTTGGCTGGAACAAACACCAGGAGAAAAGAGGAGTCACGTCTACAGAAACCCAACCTCTGGCCCCAGATACCGATAAAGGAGAACCCAAGTGGTGGCAGTGAAGGCCACAGGGAAACCCAGGGCCCTCCTGAGCTTGGTGCAGCAGGATTTCCCGAGCCCAATAAATGGCTGACAAATCCCAGCCTTCTTCCTCCTTGAACCATCTGCTGAGGCTTCAGGGTTTCGGCAGCCTCTGCTCCCAGCGGCTGCGTCCCCTATTCCTGCACAGGCCACCGTGGTCTCTGGGAGGCAGGAAACCTCCCCGTGACTTCCTCAGCACCGGCAGACCCTGCTGCCTGAAGAGGAAAGGGGTCGAACACAACCCTTTGCAGCACACTCCAGGCCTGCAGCTCAGATCCCTCCTCCCTGCCCAGTTTGCTCCGGGCAGCAAATTGGTTTGCTCTCTTGTGCTTGGCAGGAGATTTCTGGGACTCGGTGACCCTCTCCCAGGGATCCTTCCTGGGGTGGACGGGGAGGCAGAGGGCTAACAGGGTGGCGGCACAAAACCAGCTGAGCACGTTGCCTCCCCCTTCCCTCCTGGGGTTGGGGCATGGCCCCGTGGGACCCTGGCGGCGCCAGGCCAGGAAGGGAGGGAGGATCAGGCTGAGCAAGGCTGGGAAGCACCCGCTCTCCTCACCTCGCATCTGGAGAAGGTAGCCAAGGCAGACGCATGCCCTCTGGCAGGACGCGGCCACGCAGTCGCTGGTCAGAGTCCCCAGCAGTCCCACCAGGGAGCCGAACTGCTTGCAAGGACGTCCTCTCTGCAGGGGAGAGCGGCAGGACAAGGGTGGCAGGCAGCCCAGCACCCGCTCGCTCTACCACCCATCCCGCTCCCTGAGCAGCGACCGGGCAGAGGGGCAGGCAGAAGGGCTGCCTCATAACCCCAGGAGCCCCAAAACCCAGCACCCAGTTGGGCAGGGCTCCCTTCCAGGGCTGTGAATGGTGGGAAGGGGGCACCGGGGCATGCGGTGGGTCCCTACTCACCATGAGCTCAAATCGCTCGTTGCAAGCTCTCAGCACATGGGTGCAAACCTGCAGGGCTCTCTCCCGCTCCCATTCTTTGGCTGAGGCGAGCCAGCCCTTCAGGACCTGAGGCAGGGTCACAACAGGCATCTTTCTCTCCCTCAGATCCCTCTCCCTCCTTCTCCAGCCCCTTCCCAGCGCAGCCCCCAGCCCCACCAAGCACCGGCACTGCAGCCTCCACTGTCTCGCTCTCTCCAGCCGCCTCTGCCCTGAGCCAGGTGTTGCTTCCCTGCTGGCGTCTCCCTGCTCTGACCTTCCCCCAGGCTGCTCTCGCCCAGCTCAGGGCTGGCTCTTGGCTTTCCCTCCATCAGGGCCCACTTCTCTGCCTGTCCTGAGGCTGCAGTGGCTGGGCGCTCCCGTCCCCCAGCTCAGACCCTGGCCCCAGCCTCAGAGCGAGGAGCCAAGGCCCCATTTTCCCATAGGAAAGATATCCACCTCCTATCACCCTCTAAGGCCTCAGTTCTCTGCCCGCATGACGCTTTCCCCGTTGCCCCACGGCTACTCACATGGACCACGTCGTCAAAGCAGGCAGAGCTCTCCTCTGCCTCCAGAAGGGTTTCTATGAGATGGCCCAGGTCTTCCATGCCTCTCCTGTGCAGAAGCTGAAAGCAGGAAAGGAGAGCTGAGGTTCTGCATCATGGGGGCTGCCAAGGCACACTGAGGTGGGATCCTGACCCAGAGGTGGGCAGGAGCTGGCTGGTGGGTACCTGCATGTTCACAGCTGCCCTCACTGTCTTCCTTCCCTTGTTCATCTGCGCCTTGGAAGGATAGGAGAAGACGCTCCGGCAGCACACCGCCAGCAGGTTGCGATTTTCCTCCCTGCTCAGAGGTGGCCTCAGCTTGCTAGCCAGAGGAAAAAGGAAGAGAAAACACAAAGGGGATTTACTAGCCCTCTCCAGAGTGGCTTAAACTACAACTGGGTTCCTCCTAATCGAGGGGCCCATATCCAACACCCCCAGCCCATGCCAGCGAGCACTGCCTTCAGCTCCAGCAATTCCTGCCTCCTCCCAGGCAGCAGGCAACCCCCCGCCCCCAGGTTAAGGGGGCTCCCTTCCTTTGGGAGACACCCAAAATGGGGAACACCCTCCCACTCCACAGCCCAGCAGCTCCTGGCCCCGTGCTGAAGGCCACTGGGGCTGCCCCAGCCAGCTGGGATGGGGCACACTGGCAGTCCCCAGAGCCCAGGGAACAGACCTCACCTCAACTCCTCCAGGGCCTGAAGCACTCCATACACCACGGAGTCCCAGGGCTCCCCCTTTATCCAGTCCTGCCAGTCCCAGAGAGAGAAGCACAGAGTTGGCCAAGGGCAGGGACACGGGACAGCCCTCCCGCCTCCCCTGGGGACAGACTCTGCTGCCAGGCCTGGGCAGACACTGCCCCATCACCCCCACGGACCCCCAAAGGCACCGCAGGAGGGACCCTGCTCCCCAGACACAGCCACCCAGCACCTGCTGGGACCCCACCAGCTCGGGACACAGCTCCAGGAACTCGCATGAAGCTGAGAGACCATCCCACCTCTGGGGAAACCAGTCTGATGGCGCAGCCCAAAATGCCCCCGTGCGACCGCCCCGGCTACGGGTACTCACCAGCAGGGTCCGCATCACCTCCTGCTTTAAGGAGAGCTCAAAACTGCCGCAGTCGCCCACAGCCTGGATGGCACAGCTGACCTCGGTGATGCTCTGCACCAGGGCGAGCTTGAGCTGCAAGTCCTGAGGCCAAAGAGAGCAAAGCACTCCTTGAACTCTTCCTTTGAAGGGCTGACACGTGGAAGAGTAGCATGGGCAGGGGAAATCCACAGCGGGTGGGATCTGAGCATTGAGGACAAACCCTTCCTTGGGAGATCTTTAGAAAGAGACCCTCCATCTCGGTACACCCCAGCCCTGAGGGGCTGGAGCTGGGACACCCAGGCATCCCTGCCCTGCGCACCCCGTGCTCCTACCCTCTGTTTAGCTCTGGAGAGCCGCAGGATGTTGCCCATGATTTCTTTATCAACGCGGGTGAGCAGCTGCTCCTTGGGGGCACGCAGCGCAATGCCGCTGTAGGTGCGCATGAGAGCAGCACTAACGGCCTGGGCACCCTCCGTCTTCTGCTGCCGCTGTACCTGTGTCGACAGAGATGCCCCGAGACGTCAGCCCTGGGACACCTGCGGGCTCTTACAAGAGGGCTGATCTAAAGGCAGCTGCCACGGTTTGGCTGCTGCAGGGGCAGAAGTGGAAATGAGGCCGAAAAAGGAAAGCCAAACAGAAAAACCCTGGATCCTTTACCTTCCAGCCCGTGGAAGTCTGATAGAAGCAGTCTCTGGTGAAAGCCGCAGAGAACATAGCCACCGTGTCCAAGACCAGGTGGAAGTGGCTCTCGGCAGCGTGGGACACAACAGAAATCATTCCCTGCAACCACAGAGAAACGGGGAGTCGGCTCCAGCCCAGGCACTCAGCCGTGGCCAGCAACAATGGCCAGGCAGGACGGGGCCGAAGAGCAGCAATGGGGAAATCAAGATGGGAGCAGGGCCAGCAGCAGCCCTCCCTCTCCCCCAGGAACAGGCAGGGGATGCTCAGGACAGGAGCATCACCTCACCTGGGCCTCAGAGAGCTCCACGGGCTTTGTCTCCTGGAGGAACCTCAGCACCTGCCCTTGGACGTGTCTGAGGTCCTGACAAGCTGCCAGCGCCGTCCCAAGAGCCTTGCACAGGAAAAGCTGAAAGAGAAGAGGCCGAGCCCAAGATGCGGTCACGGCCCAACTTGTCAGGAGAGGGCTGGCCCCAGACGGACCCGACCGCCCCTGGGAGCAGGCGAGGCCAGCTGCGGTGCCAGGCGGTAGCCAGCCCCTGGGGCAACCTGGGGGGAAACAGTTTTTGGGGACGAGGGAAGGGGAAGGAGTGAAAACCACCTGCATGGGCAGAGCACCATCGCCAGCCCTGGTGCGGGGCAGGAGACGCACCTTCTCCCAGGAGCCGGGGGCAGAGCTGCTCAGCTGCTGGCTCAGCTCCTGGATCAGGCCCACGGTCCAGGCCTTGTCCTCGATGGGCTCCAGCGACGCTCGCAGGAACTGGGGTGAACAGGAGAGGAAGCGAGTGTTCCCCTGCCCTTGGCCAGGGCCCTTTCCCACACTCGTGTGTCCCGGGATGCTGCTGGGGGAGAGCTGCCTGGAAGAGCAGTCTCTTCCCCTGCCCCACCCAGCCCTCTTTCCACTAGCCTCCTTCTTTGCCTCACATCTCAGGCGAGACCCCCTGGCCCATCGGACAGAGAGGAGGAGGCAGTGCTAAGGCGTGTGCCACAGTGTTAGAGGGCATCAGCTGTCAGCCGTGGCACGCGTGCAGGTAGCAGCGGGCAGGCAGCTACTGCGGGGTGAGGCGCAGGGTGCTCAGGAGGTGCCCCCAGGCAGCCCCGAGCTCCATCCCAAACTTTCTCTGCTCCCTCTTCTTCCCCTCTGTTTGTGACACCACCCCCCAAGGATGCTGTACCTTAAGCACATGGTGCTCCCACTCTGCAGAGGCCTGGGAGCTCTCGGTTTTTCCTAGAAAGCAAGAGGAAGCAAAAGCTCTTGTTACAATTGAAGTTCCCACCAAAGACGAGCCCGGTGCTCTCCTCTGCGGTCAGACCTCCCAAAAGTCCCAGGCCATCAAGAAAGGGCCTACAACCACCTACATCAAAGCCCTTGCGAGGCCAAAGACACAGGGGGGATCCCAGGGGCATTTGTCAGAGATGCTGATTCAAGTTGGGGAAGGATGCGCTGACCACATCTGAGCCCTGCTGCTTCACCGCGGCTCCCAGAACAACTCCGACCACCGAGTCACAGCACGCACCAGCAACAGACATTTTCTCCTTAATGACCCACCGCTTTCTGCCCATTAGCAGCCCTTCTCCCAGGCTATTGCCAAGGACGGCTGCTGCAAACCTGGCCTGGGGACTTGGTCTTCCAAAGCCAGGGGCTGCACCAGTCCTGTCCCTCCCCCAAACACTGTCCCGGGCAGGACACGGGGGTGCCACCAAGACCTGGCGCCCAAGGGGACATCAATGGCCCCATCCATGCCCTGGCCTGAATCGACACCACGGTACGGCTGCCCCCCAGCCTCAGTGCTGCCTCCCTGGAAGGGGAAAGGCAGCAGAGCAAGTGCTGGGGAACTGGGGATGCTGGAAAGCTGCATCTTCCCACCCCTCTCCCTCCCCTCCAGCCTCTCCCTTCCCACCCGCACTTTACCTTCCAGGTACTGCAGCAGGAGGGGGATCTCGGTCGCCCACGCTGCCCCCAAGG
Source organism: Platalea leucorodia (assembly GCF_965183815.1). Taxonomy (NCBI): domain Eukaryota; kingdom Metazoa; phylum Chordata; class Aves; order Pelecaniformes; family Threskiornithidae; genus Platalea; species Platalea leucorodia. The sequence continues at coordinate 28,552 of NW_028121164.1, forward strand.
CTCTGTGGATCCTGCCGTGGAGGGCCTGCAGCAGCTGCAAGGCAGCAACTGCGCGTTCGCTGCTTGCGTAAGGAGCCGCTGCCACCACCTAGGTGAGGGCAGGAGAGAAGGGTCGCTCCTGCTGCCAGAGCCACAGCTTCTCCCTCGAGGGAGCTCGGCGCCGCTCCAAGAAAGGAGAGGGATCCCAGATGGGCTCGGGCAGGCTCAGAAAGCTGCCTCCTCCTTGGAGGCTCCCGGCACTGGCCTCAACCGCATCTCTGTCCTGGGCTCTCCCACCACCCCTGCCCAGAAAAGCTCTTTCCCCAGGGCCCCACTCCTCACCAGCAGCCGAGCCAACAGGGCCTGGGGAGCCGGCAGCCGGGCTGCGGGGAGGAAGAAGAGCCGGGTGAGCCGACGAGCCCCCTCGCCGTGCCCTGCCCCTCGCACCTCCGATGCCCCGCACAGGGCTGAGGGCTGAGAGCAGCGGCGCTGCCACAGCGCTGGCCCAGGGGGGCTCGCCAGGGCTGCCCAGCATGAGATGAAGGCAGCTCCAGCATGGTCGGGCTCCTACCTTGCTCCTGGGGGTCCGTGGCATCCGGCTCTTCCTCTTCTTCCCTGCACCTTGCTCTCTCCCGTCTCTCAACTAGGGCTCGGAGGCAGCGGGAGAGCGGGATCAGCATGCCGCTGTACTGGGCTGGCACCACGTACTGCAGCAGCCTCGGCCACAGGAGCTGCAGGGAAGAAGCAGGCAGTTCACCACATTGGCATTTCCACTCAGCTCGAAGACGAAAAGGGTGATTTGCGTTTCCCCGAGCCTTGTGCACTTCAGCACACGTGTGGGGAGAGGTTCAGGCCATGGGGGAGCACGAGGAAAAATGTCCTGGAAGCAAGAAGTAGCCACAGCAGCAGGGCAGAGGGTGACTTACTTTGGTCATCCCGCTCAGAGAGACATCCAGCGAGCCCAGGATGTCCATGCACAGGGCTCGAAGAGCTCCATCCTCCTGGCTTTCCCAGGCAAAAAGGCCTCCTGCCACCTGTAAGACAGAGTTGGCAAAACCCCCGTTACTCTCAGCTCCCGACTGACAAGGCTCAGGCACGACTCACCGGTGCTCCTGTGCCAGTCTCCCGGCAACACTGACCTCCTGAAGGAGGACAAAGACAGATGGACACAGCTCGAGGACCAGGTCCCGCACCCTGGGAAGGACTGGGAAGCCTGGGAGCAGAGAGCACCGCTGCTTGTCTGCACAGTCCCCCAATGCTGCTGTCGTGACACCAAAGCAGAGGTGAGGAACGTGCCCTTCAGCAGGGCTGTGCTTGGTGCCAGCCCTGGCAGCAGCATGCCCAGCCTGACGTACACGGAGGAGCACCCAGAAACCCTTTCCTTCGTCCTGCTCCCAAAGCAGAGCCTCCTCGAGCCTCAGAGCAAAGCAACGCACATGGATCTCCCAGCTAGAGGGACGCTCTGGCCAGTGGGAAGATCCTTGGCAAGGCAGCGGGAGACTCAGCCGTCCCCAGCTTTCATCTCCTGGGCGCCCAGCTGGAAATGCTCACTGAAGGGACGGCCAAACGGCCTGTCCCCCTGCCAGAAGAGATGCGGGCCCCCAGAGTGTTATCGGATGGGCAGGGTGTGCTTTGGGGGGCCAGAGCATAAGACCCTCACAGAGAGCTCCTCGAGCCAGGCCCACCTCTCCGCACTGGCTGTGCTATGCTGACTGTCCATGAGCGTTTAGGGATGGAGGCTGTCCTGTCCATACAAGCCCCTCCCTTTGCAAGGCGGCTTTGCGGAAGGCGCCAGTGGGCACAGCTCAGCCCGGGGGGTGTGCAGGCAGCCCCGCAGTCCTGGGTGGCACGCCCGGGTGGCAAACCCATGTCATCCGCTGACATCTCCACCGACATCAGCACAGACGCCCATGACAAACAGCCATTTGGAGGCCACTCCGGCGGCAGTGCCAGTGCCGATGGCCCTGCAGCGTGGAGCTCTCCATGGCCAAGGACGCCTGCAGGAGCTCTCAGCACAGTCCAGGCGCCGGTCAAAGCCCTGCGTGTCGTGTTCTGCCCTTACCAGCCTGCCCGAGGTCCGGCTAAACTCGACGAAGATGTGCCCCACCACATCCCATGCCCAGCAGCTCTGGGAGCCGGAGCCGAGCAGCTCCCTGATGAACTCCAGAACTGCCCTCCGCACCTGCCAGGGGAGAGCGTGGTTACGATCCGCCTGTTCCAGACCCAACGGGAAGCTGCCTTGGCTTGGGGGCAGCCTTTGTGGATCGCGGAGAGATGCTGAGCGCGCAGCAAAAGCTTTCGCTCCTGGCATCAGGGCTGGGATTTAGCACCAGGCAGGACGGGCATTTGCCCCACAGCGCACAGCAACCTCCCCGCTCCACTCTGCCAGCTCTCCCTGGGGAGGAGCCATCACCCAGCACCTGGGCAACGCTTTCCCAGGCACCCCAGCTCTGCCCCGAGGGAAGGGGTTTCTCTGCCTCCCCTGGAGGCACCATCCCTTCCCAAACCAGCTCACCTGGGCGCTGGGGTCGTTGCACACCGACCGCACGGCCTCCACCACCTGCACCAGCTTCTCTCTCGTCGCAGGTGCTGGAAGAGATATGAAGAGGTGTGCGTTGAGGCACAGCCCCGATGGCAGAAGGGACCCCTTGAATCTTCCAAGTTTTTCACACACCAACGGGACAGAAAAGCAGGACCTGACTGACTTCACAGGAGGCAGCAGCGTAGCTGGAGCGACTCTATTTCTAGAGGTACTTAGAGGCATTTTATAGGGACTGAAAGCCATGGTAATATGGTAACACAGAGGATGAGAGAAACGGCATGGGTACAAGCAGCTGCTCTGCACACCAGCCCACTGTCCCCCCACCAGCCTGCCCATGTTGCTGAGCTTGGAGCATCTTCCCTGGTGTGCCGCCATTTCTAGCTGCCAGGGGAGAGCTCGAGCCCTGTCATGGGGCGTCAGCTCGGCTGGGGGACCCGCTCTTTGCGGCTCCTTTTGGGTGCAGGTACACCACTTTCAGTCTGTTCCTGCTCTCAGCCCAGCAGCCCCAACCCCTGCCTTGTGTCCCTGGTCCGTGGCACTGACCGTCAGAGTGGGCCAGCGCTCCCAGCAGGCCCAGGGCTGCCACGCGACCGGCCACGCTCCCACCGCTCAGCTGGGAGTGCAGAAACACGACCGTCTCCTCAGGGCACATTCGTGCTGCGGGGAAGGAATCACATGCTGCGTTAGCCAAGGAGAGGGAGAGAGCTGCCACGGCACGGCGGAGCATCGCCCACTCTCCTCTCCTTACCCTGCAGCACGATGCAGCGGGACAGCGCTGCCTTATGGGCTGGGCCAGGCTCCTTGGTCACATCAGAGAGCTGTGGGAACAAGGTCCGTTTTAGAGAAAGTTACATCCATGTTGAGAGGGACTGAAAAGAAATGGTGCTCTCTGCTCTCTCTCCCCTTACCTGGCGGTGCACAGCAGTGCTGATGGCAAGAGCCATGCCCTGTGGGATTGGGGTCTGAACTCCCTCCAGCACCTCCAGAACATAGCTGAGGCTCTACAAGAGAACGGGGGACGAAGAGGAGGCTAAAGCCACCTAAAGGCACTTGGGAAAGGAGAAACCCAGCACATCTGGGATAAGGGGAGTCCCTAACACCAGCTCCCAGGGAAAAACCCAAACCCTCCTGCATGGGGCTTCTCGTTTGCCCTCCCCTCAGAGCAGCATTGGGAGGGTCTCTTTCCCCTGAACAGAGCCCGGTGTTGACAGCTCCGTTTCCCAGCACTTCCCACTCATCAGACCTCGCCCCTCACTGGATGGGACTGGACACGGCCCTGGGCATTAGGGCAAAGCTCTTCCCGCATGCAGAGCCCCAGGGAGGTGGCAATGCCTCCCTTCCTGAGAAGGTGAGCCCCAGGGACTCTTGCCTCCCTCCCAGCCCCCTCTGCCTTGCTCTTTTTCTTGCCCAAAGAGCCTCCTCTGCTCTCCCTGTTCCTTCTCCGAGGGCTTCCCTGCTCCTCCTGGCACCCCACAGCTCCCCAGCGCCCTGTGGCACTCACACAGACCCACCCCAGCAGCCACGCTGGGCTCTGCGCAACACCTCACCTTGGTGACCCAGGAGGCGTCTCGGACCTCCTGATATTGGTGCAGGAGCCAGAGAAGCTGCTCCCAGGCATGCTCTCGGTGCTGCTCTGCATGCAGAAGGACCCCCATCATGGCAGCCACCGCCCCGAGGACAGCCTGCTTGTCCTGAAGAGGGAAGGGAGAGGCTCTGCTTGGAGGCCTGAAGGTCTGCCTAGCTCTCACCATCCCCCGGACACCAGTCTGCCCGTCCAACTGGGAGAGGTTTCCCTTTCCCTTCTGCCCTGAAGGAGAAGGGCTCGCTCCAGAGGAGAGGGAGCATTTCCCCACACTGGTACCGCAGCCCTCCCTGCAGAAAGGCCCCAGGACTCCGCTGTTTCCCAACAGGGAGCCCCACTCCCCTTGCCCCTCTGCTCACACTTCCCTGGGCACAGGGACGCACGGACACGGACACCCCCGCTGCGGCCCCAGGCGTGGAAAGCAGCAATTCTCACCTCTTCCTCCTTGCAGTCCAGCCAATTTACCACCGCGTAGCAGAAGACGGGGTAAATGTCTTCACAGAACCGTGCTACCCCCTTGCGAGGGAAGGGGTGTTGCTCCCGTTTGCCGAGGTACGTATTGATTCCTTTCGACCATTGCTCCAGAACTGCACCAGGAGAAAGGAAAAGGGAGCAAGTGAGAGTCTGCAGCAGGGACGGTACCTTGCACCCTCGCCCAAGCCTGCTTTAAGGACAGTCCCAGGCTCGGCAGGGCTCAGCCCAGGACCACGTCTGGATCCCAGGGCAATCTGTGCTCTTGAGCTGTCTGGATTCAAACACCCCACTGTTTCTCTCCCCCTCCCCGTCGCACCTTCTCCCCCTCAACAGCCCCTTCCCCTCCAGCATTTCTCACTTCAGCCCCTTCCCTTCCCACATACACACCCTTTCAGAGCAGGGATTTTAATCCCAGAGGAAAGCAGGGGAACAGAAACCATGGGAAGGAACACGGGAGTTCCCCTGTGCAGCGCCGCCGTGTCCTGCCCACAGAAACCTCCTGGGCTTCCCCCGCTCCTTCTACACACTCACAGCAGTTTGGGGTCACCAAGGCCCGACCTCGCTGCGGGCTGACACCCACCACGTTCCCTCTGAGATCACACGCAGGCATCGAAGGCCACCCCAGCCCCTGCCCCTGGGACCCAGCCAAGGAGCCCACACTCACCACTGCAGACAGCGCGCAGGATCCGGCCGCTCCTCGCCCAGCTCAGCATGGCGCGCAGGGCGAGCAGCGTCATTCCCACGAAGGGGATGCACCGCAGGGCTGCAGAGAAGGCAGGGACAGAGGGACCGAGAGGGTCAGTGAGAGACACGGGAGACTGGGGTCCATCCCTGGCAGGGCTGGGGCTGCTGGGCCATGCAGGACATGCCAGAGGGTGTGGGGAGGGCTGCCTTCCCCAAGGGGGACACAGGGAAGCCCTCTGGAGGACAGCGGGGCGTCAGAGACCTTGCGGGCTTGTCCCCAGCAGGTTCCCACCCTTCAGGAACTGGGATCGGGCTGGTAAGGCAGAGCTGCCAGCTCACCCCGGCATGGAGAAGGAGGCACAGCAACTCCATAGCCCCCCAGTTCAACACAGAGCGTTTCGGGAGGGGGAGGATCCCTTCTCCCCGTTATCACAGACTCCTACCCAACCAGGAGGCCGAGGGTGCCGTACCATAGCTGCGGGCCATTTTGCCCAAGGTGAGGAGCACGATCTCATCAGGGACCTTCCTCACGGCCTTCAGGTGGCTCTGGAGCTCGGACATGACAAAGTGGAAGTGGGAGCGGGCCAGAGCCACCAGGACATCGCTAGCGGCCGTCTTCACATCGCCTGTCACACCCTGCAAAAGCGTCACAGGTTAAACACTCCTGAGAAGAAGGCTGAGGCACTCAGACAGGCTGAATGACCCCTTCTCCTCTGTGAGACCCCTTGCGGCAGTTGTGCTTGGGGCCAAGCAGCTGCCGCCTCTTGTACCCTGGGATAGGCAAGCAGCTCCCTGGCAAGACAAGGGAGGCTTTTTCCGGGCACAACCCTGTGCCGCTGTCTGCCCTCCCTCTCCATGGAGATGCCAGGAACAAACTGTCACAGCCTCGAGACCCCCCTGGGACCTCTCCGTGGGGCTGGTGGGTTCCCATGGCTCTTCCTCAAGGCAGGAGAAAGAACCTTGAGCTTGAACCCAGCTCTCGCTCAGTTAGAAACAGCCCCGAGTCCGCATCTCTGCACAGCTCTCTGCGTCCCCTCTCCAATTCCCTGTAATGACGAGTCCCCAGAGCCTCTCCCTTAGGACCTCCGCTGGGTCTGAAGAACTGAGGAACATCTCTGCGCCACTCTCTATTTCCCCAAAAACCAAGGGCGGCAGCAGGCTGCTCTGGTGGCCTTGAAAGAGAACAAGCTCACCTGGGCTGCTCGCATGTCACTGGACGCCTCTGCTATCAGGCGGTTCACGACACCGCTCGTCCAACAGCCATCATCTCCCTGCAAGACGCTCTCCAGCTCCCGGTATGTCTCCACTCGGTCACCCTGGGGACAGACCACAAAGGGGAGTGATGGGATTTGCTTTGCCCTCGTTCCCAGGGAGCCACGAGAGAGACCTGCTGCCTCCCAAATCACCTGTGCGACACGGGCACGAGGTACGAGCTGCAGGCATCGGTCGGGACAGCCACGGGGAACAGCAAGATCTTCCACGGCGCCTCTGACGCTAGCAGAGAGCCAGAAAGGGAGATCGACTCCACCAGGGTAAAAGGCCATGCGGGAGCCTAGGAAGTCACTCCTGAGGATGGGGGACAGTGGAGATCGGAGGGAAAGTGCCAGGCGAGGAAGGGTGTGACTGTTCACTCAACTCCTGCCTAGATTTTGGCTAACTCAGCTCATGCCGAGGCCTTATGACTTGACTGGTGAAGAAGTGAATTCATGGCATAGCCTGGTCTGGGCAAAAGGGGATTGAAACCCTGCTTGTCGTGTTTGTCTACTGCATTTCTTAATGAGCTCACGAAATAAAGTTTAAATCACAGAGTATGCTGTCCTGTAAATTTGAGAGATCCAAATGGACTGTGACAAATGGGAAGGCATGGGAACAAGGCCATGCCTCGGGGAGGGGAAGCCACGGGCACCCTGCACCTTGGGGCACAGCGTTGCTCCTCGCCCCGGCAGGAGCCCCAGCGCTGGGACGGTTCCCGAACCAAAGCCAAGGAGGGGCCGTGGGCACTTGGGCAAAGGCGCTGCTGGAGAGATGCTGGGATTTATGCCAGAGGCTTTGCCTTGCCCAGGAGAGCGCTGAGAGCTCCTGGGGAAAGCAGCGGGGAGCAGTGGCAGTAGTCCAGCTTGAGTGGCAGGATTGGCACTTGGGAATGCTGCGGCACCCGGGGAAGCCAGGGGCAGGGAGGGGAGCCCTCAATCCCCCCCGTCTCACCTCATTGTCTTGCAGCTGCTTCAGCAGAGAAGTCCCGACGGCCGCAAAGGTAGCGACGGCCGCAGGGACGGTCCCCGTTGCCCTGTCTCTGTCCTCAGAACGCGCAGGTCTGGACTGGGACACCACGCATGAGCACAGAGCTGGAAGAAAAGAAAGGAACTGTTTTGCCGGCTGCAGGGCTTCGCACCAGGGAGGGGTGAGGATCTTCCCAGCCTCCCCCAGCACTAACAGCCTGTGCTGGACTGTACTGGCAAGAGGGCAGTCAGTGGGATGAGGGGAGGGAGCCTTCCCTGCACTGAGGCAGTGGGAAGACCACCCTGGGGGACTGGACCCATTCTGGGCTCCCCGGCGACAGAAGGGCAGCAGGGGATGGGCATGGGGCTCTGCAGAGAGAGGCCAGGAGGGCTGGGGCTGGGCAGCCCCAACGAGAGCTGGACATCAGCCCCAGCCTCCCGCCAGCCCCTCACCTCTGAGCGCTCTCATCCTGCTCGTGGCAGCAGGATCTCCCGGATGGATGCACTGCTCTCTCCGGGCAAAAGCCACCAGAAACTGGGGCAGCACAAGCCCCAGGGGGAAGATATAGAGCCCGGCCATTGTGACCCACCCCCCCTCACAGAGGGCTGCTGTGACACGGGAACACGTGCTGGCGACACACCATGGGGTGGGACCATGGGGCGGGGACCGGACACAGCAGCACCCTGGGGACCCCCACAGGCCCACAAACGCAGGATGCCCCCATTGTCCATCACTTGCATTCACTCATGGTCCTTAAACAGTTTTAGCAAAGACCTTCTCCAGACAGCCCTTCCCAGCTCTGTCCCCAATCCATGTCCCCCTCCGGGAACACATCCCTGGAAACATTCAAGTGTGACGGCGCTCTGAGCAACCTGATCTAGTTGAAGATGTCCCTGCTCATTGCAGGGGGGTTGGACTAGGTGACCTTTAAAGGTCCCTTCCAACCCAAACCATTCCATGATTCTATGATTCTATGACTCTATGACCCAAGGCAACGTGGTCTCAAGGGGACTGACCTGGCCTTTGCCCTCTGCATTTTCTTGCCTGGGTTTTCTCCAAAGAGAAGGCTCCTGCCTGTGTCCATGTGTGCCTTCCCCTAGGTCTCCTCCAAGAACATCTGCTCCCATTTTCCAGCCAGGACCCAACTGGGCAGAAACTGGAGACCTCCAGACGCAACAGTGTCATGAAAAGACAAAGGAGACTTGTATTCAAATCCAATATCCTTTTGCTGTTTGCTGGACTGTGGATGAGCATGGGAAAGCTGATCTTCTGAGGTTTCTCAGCTCAAATCGAGATGAAAGGATGACCAGAACTGCCAGAGCAAGAAATGCGTCCATACCCAAGCCCTTCGTGCTACTAGGCAGGCACAGGATTGCAGGTGGCTTCAGAAAGAAATTTCCATACAGCCCTCTGGTCTTTATGAAAGGGTGGATATGTGCTCATCTGTTGTTTTTTTGGGTGTGGGGCTGTGTGTGGGAGGTGTTACCCCCTAAGTCAGGACACAGGCGAATCGAGACAACTTGCTGTTATTTGACCATGGCTTTCCATGCTGGGTTGTCAGACTCTGCCTAACGAAGAAGGGCGTGGGTAAGGCTGGTGCTGCACCCTGCAAGAGAGGGTGGTCTGCAGATGACAGTTGTGGAGCTTGTGAGCAACAGGAGGATAAACTGGCCTGTGATTTGATACTGCGTGGGCCACAGCTTGTTGGGTGGTTTCTGTGTTTCGACTGGCCTTTTAGGCAAGCTGTGGTTTGCCTTCTGGGCAGCACGATGTTGGTGATGTTCTGTGCGGTGTATTCCACTTTTTGGAGATGGCCCCAGACGGCACATGAAACAACTGCGTCTTTGCAGGCGTGTCGTTTTAGAGTATTTTCATCAGTCTGGTTTGGTGTGTGAAGCTGGGGAGAAGAGCAGTCTCTGTAGAGGACCTTTCCCCCTGCATGGAGAAATACCATCCCACGATCGTAGCATGTGATACGTCACAACACCCGTACCGTGCTGCGGATGCTTGCGGTTTTGGGCATAGACTGACCCTGATCAGGAGGGTGACCAGTTAACCAGTCACCAGATCCAAAAGGCGTGCAATCAACCCACACAAGTGGGTTTCTTGTCTTGCTGGAGGCTGCATGGGGCAGGTACAGGGCTTCTGACTGGGACCCCCAGGCATCCCCAGCTCATTCACAGCTCCACCTTCTATTCCCTCCTTCACCCTTTTATCCTGACGCTCCGCTTTCCTGTCTTTTGCCTGGTACTTTTTCCTTTGTTGTCTCACTACTTTCACACTAGGACAACTAGTTTTCTCCTTTCGTGGTCTGCCATCTCCAACAGTTTCTTTCTTTGTCACACTGTTAGTTTAACAGTGAAGACAGTGGTGAGTGAGAGCTTCTGTAAGCAATGAGATGACAGACACTCTCAAAGAAAAGTCTATCCTCTCCACTGCCCACCTTGGAAATGTCTAGAAATCTCGAAAGGCACAAATAAGGAGCAGCTTAGATGCTCTTCAACTCAGCCTTGGTTGGGATGCCAAGGAGATCCGTATGTTTAGGGAAGACTTGTCTGAACGACACTTCAAGCTCTCTGTCTCTTAGGCTGTAGAATCATAGAATCATAAAATCATTAAGGTTGGAAAAGACCTCTGAGATCATCGAGTCTGTTAACCTAACTGCCAGGTCCACCTCTAAACCGTCCCTAAGCACCGCATCCACATGTTTTTTGAACACTTCCAGGGACTGTGATTGCACCACTTCCCTGGGCAGTCTGTTCCAATGCCTAACCACTCTCTCCGTGAGGAAAATTTTCCTAATATCTCATCTAAATCTACCCTGGCACAACTTCAGCCCATCTCCTCTTGACATGTTGCTGGTTACCTGGGACAACCCTTCTTTGGACACGCTCCAGCGCCTCAACGTCCTTCTTGTAGTGAGGGGCCCAAAACTCAACAGAGGATTTGAGGTACAACCTCACCAGTGCTGAATACAGGGGCACTATCACCTCCCTGGTCCTGCCAAGGATTAACTTCCCAAGAAGTTAGTTAGAGACAGAAACACTCGGTTAGGATGCCAGCTTCACATTTTTTTCATATCCAGCTCTCAGCTTAAAGCCAAAAGTGGTATTTCCAACTGTGCTGCCTCTCCCAGGCACCTTCCTCACCCACTCCACCACCTCCCACTGCCTCTGGCTGCCTCTGGGTTCGGGTGGCAGATGTTACCTCGCAAGCATTGTCCCAGACAGGTCACCTGCATCTCCTTCTCATCTCCTTCTGCTCTCATCATCACTGCACCAGTTGTTTGATGCGCTTTTGGACATCATGGGCCCTTTCGTCCTGCCTCCCTCCTGCTGTTAAATGCTCTTCCTGCAAGAGAAGTGACCATCAGTCGGTGTCCCCTCTCTGCCATCTTACCTGCATCTCTCTGACCTGGACAGCTGCTGGGAGCTGTCACCATCAGCCCCGGCTCCGCTCGAAGCCTCTCCTGGCACAGGCGCAGCTCTGGCTGTGCTTGGTGCGTGCTGTGCTTCCCGAGGGAGAACAGCAACCCTCACAGTTACTCCTGGGCAGTGTCCTGCTGGGAAGAGCTGATCTGAAGGCAGGCTGGCAGCTGACCCTGAGGCTGTCCCGGGGGTGGCCACATCTGGCTCCTTCCAGCAGAAGTTTGGAAAGCCCCTTCCCAGCTGGCAGCGCCAGGCCAAGGCCATGGGGCAGAAACAGCCCCCAGCCCCAAGGGCCCCAGCCCCCAACTGGCCTCTGTCCCCAAACTACTAAAGCTTCCAAACAGGCTCTCCCTCGAACTGAATTATCTCCATTTTTAGGAAAAAAACCCAAACATATACTTCTAGATTCAGTAGTCTAAGACTTCTAGAGGGCAATTTGGGCTTCAATTCCAGAACAACAGAATTTCCATTACAGAATCCCAGCCACCACCTCCATGATCATTGTCACTGACCCACAAAAGCTGCGTTGTCAAAAATCCCACAGTCAATTAAAATTATCCTCTCCCCCCCCAATCTTTATTCTTCTCATACCCTCAGACTACCATGGTAACAGTCACACTATTATTCTGTAATTACCGCCGATCTGAGTCCCCTCCAAAGCATCATTCCCTGACGCGACTGACAGCACTGTTGATAAGGGAGAACCATCACTCACCACGCACCCGCCTGTTTGGCCTTTTCCCTCTGCGACCGAGCACGGCTACATGGATATCTCTGCCCGACAGGAGAAGAGTGGCCTGAAAAAATATCTTACATTGTCTTGGCTCTAGCATAAGCAAGGAATTTATGACAGTGATACAAACAATTTTAAGAGAAAGCAGGAGAGCGGAACAAGCAGAAAATGGGATATGTCTCACCCACCTCTCATTTCAGAGGAACTTTCAGGGGTGGATTTTTGTCTTTGGTTTTAATTTTTAATGACTGCACAGCACAAGTGATAAAACGCACACCTGCCTTTTAAGGCCAACTGTAAACTACAAGAGTAAAACTATCCCATCTATGTAATTACACTTCTTTCCAGGATACATCGGTCATTCTTTTTTTACATTTTAGGGGAGAGTTTTATGGTAAAGTCACTAAATTGTGATATGGAAATAGCAAAACATTGTCTGCAAATCTTTCAAAAGAACACTACATTGAAGGAAAACTGTTCATATAAACTGTAAATGACATGTTTCTGTTGTCAAAGGTTATAACACTTTTGAGTATCTTTGCCATCTTCATCATCTTTGTCTTCACTTTCTCCTGATGAAATGGTAACTACCGTACCGCAACGTAACATTAACCTCTTCAAGCACTCTTGCAAATCATAGAATCATTAAGGTTGGAGAAGACCCTTAAGATCATCGAGTCCAACCGTTAACCCAGCACTGCCAAGTCCACCACTAAACCATGTCCTCGAGCACCACGTCTGCCCTTCTTTTAAACACCTCCAGGGATGGAGACTCAACCACTTCCCTGGGCAGCCTGTTCCAATGCTTGACCACCCTTTCGGTGAAGATGTTTTTCTTAAAAAAACTAAACTTCCCCTGGCACAGCTTACGGCTGTTTCCTCTCGTCCTATTGCTTGTTACTAGGGAGAAGAGACTGACCCCCACCTCGCTACAACCTCCTTTCAGGGAGTTGTAGAGAGCAATAAGGTCTCCCCTCAGCCTCCTCTTCTCCGGGCTAAACAACCCCAGCTCCCTCAGCCGCTCCTCATAACACTTGTGCTCCAGACCCTTCACCAGCCTCGTTGCCCTTCTTTGGACAAGCTCCAGCACCTTGATGTCCTTCTTGGAGTGAGGGGCCCAACACTGAACACAGTACTCAAGGTGCGGCCTCACCAGTGCCGAGTATGGGGCACTATCACCTCCCTGGTCCTGCTGGCCACACTATCCTGATACAAGCCAGGATGCCATTGGCCCTCTTGGCCACCTGAGCACACTGCTGGCTCATGTTCAGGTGGCTGTCAACCAACACCCCCAGGTCCTTTTCAGCCAGGCAGCTCTCCAGCCACTGCTCCCCACGCCTGCGGCGGTGCCTGGGGTTGCTGTGACCCAAGTGCAGGACCCGGCACTGAGCCTTGTTGAACCTCATACAGTTGGCCCCGGCCCAACGATCCAGCCTGTCCAGGTCCCTCTGCAGGGCCTTCCTGCCCTCCAACAGATCGACACTTCCACCCAGCTTGGTGTCATCATACAAAACTCAAAATGCCTTACTTCCTAGTTTGCTGGGATAGTTACATTTCTTCATGGTGCTTTGTATGGGCCAATGTTCTGGATTTGCGCTGAAAATAGTGTCGGTAACGCACCCATGTTTTAGTCACTGCTGAGCAGCGCTTGCACAGCGTCAAGGCCTCTTCCGCTCCTCACACTGCCCCGCCAGCGAGCAGGGTGGAGCTGCACAGACAGTTGGGAGGGGACACAGCTGGGACAGCTGACCCCAGCTGACCAAAGAGATATTCCATACCCTATGACGTCATGCTCAGCAAGAAAACTGGGGGCGAGGGTGGCGGGGGGCCACTGCTCAGGGACCGGCTGACCATCGGGAGCCGTGAGCAGTTGTTTTCATTTGCATCGCTTGTTTTTCTTGGGTTTCATTCTCCTCTCTCTGTTGTTTTTGTTCTTTTCCTTACAATTTCTAAAATTAATTTCTTTTTCATTATTTAACAGTTTTTAGCTTAACCCACGAGATTCTTTCTCACATTTACCCTTCTGATTCTCAACCCCATCCCATCGGGTTTGGTTATTACCATCCTGTTAATGACACAATAGATCCTGCCAAACCTACAACCTGCAAAACCTGAAGACCAACTCATGCAAGACACGTTCCAGAAATTACAATCAGCACAGAGGAACATACGTATCTACCTTGTTCTGTCCTTGCCAAAACTGCTGGGTGAGCTGTCATCAGCCTCAGTGGATGACGGCAGGCAAGACTCTCTCATCTGGCTTAGCTCAGATGCAGCTCCTAGGAAAACAGCTATTTCAGAAGGGCAGGTCTTGGTGTGTTGACAAAGTGCTCCAAGGAAATGTTTCTAATACTCTGGAATGGTAAGACTAAGCAGGGTAATCTCACTACAAGTTCTAGCTCTGCCACACATTACCTTTTTTTACCTTGTACTTCTTTCTCAATGCAAGATGAGTTACGTGGGGTACACAGCCAGCCCATGGAAAACTGAGAAATGAGTCTGTGATCACTTCCATCCCCATGCCTTGGCACTCCAACACTCCTTTCTCACTCCTTTCCTCGCCAGCAGTCAGGCCTGACACAGTCTGAGCAACACCTACAAGATGCTGACTTTGCCAGACACTGCCCAAATCATCTCCTACTTGAGTTCTGATCGGCTCAACCACTGCCACAGCCTCTTCTGTCCTTACATGCAGTCTTGCCCCATTCTCACCCACTCAGAAAGCTCCTACAAGGATCATCTCACTCGCTGCCTTAATCACAACTAACAGTCTCCTTAACACCCTGAAGCTGACTCCCTCATGTCACACACACAGTTAATATGGCCTTTCATGACTTAGCCTCCTCCCTCATCTTATTTCCCACCGAGTATCACAACGACAGCTCCTAATTACAGGCCCTGAGAGCAGCTTCCACCAACTCTCACCTGCTACACACCAACAGCAACAGCACTGTCCCATGCCCGTCTCCATGCTCGGGAGGAGCTGTTCGCACACCCCTGCAGCCGGCCTTGCTGCCTGACAATCCTTGCTGTGCTGCTCAAGGCCATGAAAACTGTCACGCTATGGCTGTACCCGCATCACTGTTCCTCATTCTGAGTGACGCTGCCCATGGCTGTGTATTCCCACCTGCCCACAGCCATCGCTTGTTTCCAATCTTGTCAGCATTTTGGAAAAGCACACTTCTTTGTTTTTTTTTTTAATACCTGCTTTGACATCACTACAGTACAGGCCCAGAGTCCCTGACTATGGCTGGTAAAGTCAGAACTGTGTAGGGATGAAAAATACCCACCAGTTCAGCTCACATCAAACGTTTAAGCCAAGGCTTTTGGCTAGAACACTGGCAAGAAAATGTAAAACCAGAACTAACCTACACTCCCTCCTTGACTGGCACCTCTTTCTTCACCCGTTCTTTGCATTTCTTTAGTTCCTGGCGAGTACGTATCAAGATTTCCCTGTTTAAAAGAAACAAGAAAGATCAGTCACAAACGCGCAGAAAACCTGCCCTCCACATACACGGTGCCCACACAGGAGCATTATCAAGGCCCTGCATATACACAAAAGATTAAATTAACGCACCGGGGAGGAGAGAGCTGGAACAGCACTCTGGCACCCACGATGAGCAACAGGAATTTCTGCTCTGAACTGGGGCTTAGTCAGTGTGCAAGGACAGTACTGATCCAGACACGAAACCGCGCGTAGCACTTAATCCCAGCTGCCACATACACCGTACCTTCTTCCACGAATTGTTTTCCATCCCGTCACAGCTTAGATACCTGCACTCTGGCTCAGGGCTGACTGGGGGAACTGCTCAGCGCTTTAACTTTGCTTTGGGCTTGCTACGAGCACGAGGCTTCATCCCTTTGCCTTGGCCCCCAGCAGAAGGCTGGCAAGTGGCAGGTTTGCAAGTGGCTTGATGGAATGGAGCTTGGACACCTACCAGAGATATAAACCAACCAAAGAAAAAGCCCAGAGAAACTGTGTTGGAGAGTGGCAGAAAGAAACATCAGGGCTGATCACTGTTGAACACACGGGCTTTGGAAGTTTGGAGACTGGAGCTCCCAGCAGACTCCGCTCCTTGAATGGAAACATCCTTTAGCTTTTGATCCTGGCAGAAACACCACAGACTGCCCCCAGCTCTGCTCTGCAGCTGCCTGAAGCGTTTGCTTGTCCAGGCCCAGTGCTCTTCCACGCTTACAAAGTCTGTTTAATCTGCAAAACAGTCAGTACAAACTGGCAGCCAAATGCCGCTTCTCTCAAAGGCGTGAAAACTGCAGGGAAAGACAACACAGGTACCATGACAAGGCTTCTGCTCTGGCTTAGGTTTTAAAAAGCAAGGTCTTCCCAACCTCTCTTTTCCAGCTGCCACCAACAGCTGGAGAAAGGGTCTGGTTTGATCAGCTGGATGATCAGTGCTGACTACCAAATCCCAGTACAGGACGTTACACCTCAGGCTGCAGATTTTGAGCCCAACCCCAAGGACTGAATAGCCTCCCTCCTGCCAGTGGGCTGACGGCAGTATTGCACATCCCCTGGCTTCTCCAGCTCTTCCCCAGCAGTCTCCTCCCGGCCACGCTGCTGTAGGCCGCTAGATGGTTTCAGGGAACCATATCCTGGACCCACTCTGGCATCTCCCAGCAATGAGGATGCAGAGATGCTCTCCCAGCACACTGGGCTCCTCTCACCTCTTCTGGCCTCTCTGCATTGTCCTTTCCTCATCTCCAGACACTGGTTCTGACCTTCAGCCAGATCTCCACTGCTTGTAAAATTCCCCCGTTGCAAGGAAATCAACAAGATGACCACGTCCTCCTGAGCCTTGTCTCTCATGGGAACTTTGGTCTGGCAACCAATGCAGAACATGGCAGTGGGGTCACAGAAACATCAAGGCTTGCCCCAGAGTAGGTGGGATGAGCTTGGCTGTTCTTCTGCAGGGAAGCACAGCACAAAGAAAACCTGGTGAGGTCTGAGCATTAACAACTTTACCGGGCTTTTGCTGCCTTCAGCAGACCTCTCGGCTGTTAACATGCCAAGCTTCCCAGCCCCCTGGGTTTTGAGACAGCTCATTTTGGCTTGGGCTAGGGTATCAGTTAACACCTGCACTGCTGAACCCTCATAGACCTGAGCGTCCTCCTCACAGCTCCATACCGCTGTCCCTGTGGGAAGTGAGGCTCAGGGGGAGCACTGCTGCACAGATATGTGCTGGAAGGCAGCGCAATGGGAATACAGACACTAGACCGGTGGGGGAAAGGTCGAGTATCGACACTGGGAAACGTGATGCCAGTTCAGTGTCCGCAGCAGGATCTGGGCAGCCACAGAGCTGAGCAGCGACTCCCTTTGGAGACCATGAGGCAACGGGTACCCTCACTCCCACAACCCGCTCCAGATGACATCCCACTTCTCGCATCCTTGCCCTCCCTTTCCCCTCCAGCTTTCCAGACAGTGGCAGTCGTCCTCTGAGGGTAAGACAAGAGAAAGTGCCCCTTGCTGAACCGCCACCCTTTCCTCCACTGGAACCACCCTGGCTCTGCATGCAAGGACGTACGGCAGTGGCAGCTGTTCACTCCTGTTCTGCTCCCTACAGACCCCTTTGGTGACTGGAATGAAGTCTGCTCCCGGCATCTTCCTCATGCCCACACCAGCCTCCCTCGACAAGTCCACTATCGGCCACTTCTGCTTGCGCAGGAGCTTATGCAGTGTGACAAGATTCTGGGGTGCACAAAGAAGGGGGTCCTGCCCTTTCCCCAGCGCCGTCGGCTCTCTGATGGTGAGCACTGGAAAAGCTGGGAAAACACCCTGAGAGCACCCTTACCCAGAGTCACCGTGTCAGGAGGTGTGACGCCAGCTGGGGTAAAGCAGCGCAACTCTACTGACCTGTTCTGCTCTCTCCAGTCTTCCCTTTCTTCCCAGGGCTTCTGTCAGCGGGGTTTGCTCCCGAGTTCTGGCAGATGCAAACAGAAACCCTTCTGCTGTGGCCGAGGAACTAACTCACCCAGGAGCTGTTTTTCAGAAAGGGCTACGGTTCCTTGTCTGGCATAAGCAACGCCCAAACAGAGTTTCTGATGCACCTCCTGAGCACAGGCATGCAAACAAGGGATTGCTAAGACTCAGAGTATCTCTCTGAGTATTTAAGAACTCACAACAGGTACACTGAATGTGAAAATGAACACAGAAAAAAGGAGTCTTTTCAAAATTGCTAACTATTTTTTTTCCATGTCCATATTTTCCTCACCGCGGGGAGGAAACACAGACTCTGCAGCCCCTGCAGTCAAATATGGTTCTGCAGCACAGGAGGGAGATGAAAGTAGAGACCCGAACAGGGAATTTTCAAATCTGTGAAGAATCAAGTAGAAACAGTTGCAAAACGTAGCATCAATTTACAGAAATTTAAACCTGATGGAGCCGAGCAGTAGAAGTATTACAGAGAACTAGAGGGCAGCACTGCAATGAAAAGGGTCAGCAACGCAGACAGCTCTAACCGCACATTTTCACCTGACTGCCTTGAACAAAACAGGCTTGGGATCCCCACTGCTCACTTCAGCCTGGAATAGTCCCATTCCTCCTCTGAAAGCTGCTGTGGGCCCAGCTGAGGACAGACACAATCCGCACAGAGAGCAATCAATCAGAGCTAAACACTGCACTTTCCTTGGTCACGTTTCCTTGGAAAAAATACATTTACTTAAAAAAAAAAAAAAAAAAAAAAAAAAGGTGTTACTGCAAGAACTGGGAAGAAAAAATCCCTGACAGGCTGACTGGAACTTCCCGGCTGTGGTAAAACCATCCGCCCTCTCCAGCCCCTTTCCCAACAGCTGGCAGCACAGCTTAGCTGGGGGAAAGGCAGGTATCAGACCTCGGGGCCGAGAGAGGGGCACAGGCATCTGCCAGGGGAGCTGCATCCAGCCAGCAACATTCCCCGCTTGCTTCTCTGACAACAAAGCCCTGCTGCGTGCTCCCACCAGGAGGGAGAAACAACTTCCATGTCTGGAAATCCCCATTTATCAGAGGCTGTCAGCAGAGACGGGGCTGTCCATGAGCACCAGACCCACACGAAGGCCTGGGGACAGCAAAGGCCCCTGGCCTGTCCCCACCACAGCATGCCTGCTCCAAAGCCTGCAGCCGCCTGGAGAGAGGAGGCCGCTCTGCCTTCCCCTGGCCTGCGGACATCAAATACCGACCCCCCCGCTGTCAGGGCTGGGGCTGGCGACCCTCGGGGCAGCAGCAGGGACCGCCCTGACCCTGCTGCTGGGGCTGGCCCTGGGCTGAGCACTCGGGCCCAGGGCTGGGGACTGGGCCGTGGCGGGGCTGTGGGCAGTGAGGCCTCCAGGTCCCTCCCCCCAGGCCCATCTGCATTGGCAGATACCTGCTCCTGCTCCTGCTCCTGCTCCTGCTCCTGCTCCTGCAGCTCCCCCGGCCCCGGCCCTGCTCCCCCCGGGCCCCGGCTGCCCCCGGCCCGGCTCTCGCCCCTTTCTCCTCAGGCCCCTGGGCCTCGGCCCCCTCCGGCCCCGCCCCACCCGGCTGTGACAGACAGGCCGCCTCCGGCTCCGCTGATTGGCTCAGCCGTGGCCAATGGCACGGCTGTTGCCGGGCAGGCTCAGGCAGCCCGGGCCTCTCCTCCCAGAGCCGCCCTGCGCCCGCTGCCCCCCGCAGCGCAGCGGCTCCTCAGCCCGCCGGGACACGGGGCCTGCGGAGAGACGGCCTCCAGAAGGGCCATGGCGCCGGGAGCTGCTCTCTCAGCAGCGCAGGGGGGTGTGTGCACAGCTCTGCCGTGCCTCGGTCTGCTCAGGGGGTCTGGGCCTGCGCAGGGAGGGAGGGGAGGGCAGGGCAGGGGCCAGGGCAGGAGGGGAGGGGAGCTGGCAGGAGGGAGCTTCCCTGGATTTGCCCCAGATCGGCAAGCCTTTCCCAAAACGCGGCTCTGTCTGTGCTGTGTGACGGGAGCCGCTGGCATGGGCCAGGCCGGCAGCTGGCAGGAGACGGGGCTCTGCCCCGGTCCCAGCGCCCGTGCTGAGCCCAGCGCCCAGGGCCTCCCTCAGGCCTAGCCGTGCCCCGGGCGCTGAGGAGGAGAGACGGCCTGTGCTGGCGGGGCCCAGGGCATCCTCCTGCGGCCAGAAGGAAGGACGGAGCTCCGTCACTCTCCCCACAGGGGCTGACCACTGTCCTTCCCTTCTGTCCCCGGGGCTCCCCAGCGCTGGCAGGCCCCACAGGGCTTCAGGGCCAAGCAAATGCCGGGGCACCAGGGGCTCCTGGGGCTCAGGGCAGCTCCGGGCAGCTCCGAAGCTGAGGCACAGCTGCCCCTTTGCTTCTGCAGATGCAATTGTTTGCTACCCCCTTTGTGGTCAAACCTGTTTCTCCTCGTGGCCCGTGGACTGGACAGATGCCACGTCCCTGTTAATCTGGGAGGACGCCAGGGAAACAAGGAAGCCACAGCATGCACGCAGGTATGAGGACAGTGAACAGGAGCCATGTCAAGGTTTTTCTGCTGTTTCAGAGCTGAACTCTGACACCTGTGTGCATCCCAGCACCAAAGTCAGGATTGTTCCTCCACGCTGCGCAGCTTTTCACCAGCAAAAGTGAGCGGGGCTGAGCTGGCCTTCAGGATAACTCGGCTCCTGTCTTTTTTAATTGCATGCCTACACTTTCCCTTTTTTCCAGCAATTGCTTGCTTTCTCCCCCCCACCCCCACCCCTTCCCCCTCCCATTTCCATCCTGTTTCAAAGG
>NW_028121163.1:5000-24000 GCF_965183815.1 Platalea leucorodia
CTAACCCGAACCCTAACCCTAACCCTAACCCTAACCCGAATCCTAACCCCAACCCTAACCCCAACCCTAACCCGAACCCTAATCCGAACCCGAACCCTAACCTTAACCGAACCCTAACCCGAACCCTAACCCGAACCCAAAGCCTAACCCCTAACCCTAACACTAACCCTTAATTCTAACCCGAACCCTAACCCGAACCCAAAGCCTAACCCCTAACCCTAACACTAACCCTTAATTCTAACCCTAACCTGAACCCGAACTCTAACCCTAACCCGACCCCGAACCCTAACCATAATCCAAACCCTAAACCGAACCCTAACCCCAAACCCCTAACCCGAACCCGCACCCAAACCCGAATCCTAACACTATAGCTAACCCGAAATCCTAACCCTAACCCTAACCCTAACCCCTCACCCTAAACCCTAACCCTAAACCCTAATCCTCACCCTGAACCCTAACCCTAACCCTAACCCTAACCCCTCACCGTAAACCCTCACCCTAAACCCTAACCCTCACCCTGAACCCTAACCCTAAACCTAACTCCTCACCCTAATCCCTAATCCCTAACCCTAACCCTAACCCTAAACCCTAACGCTAAACCTAAACCCTAACCCTAACCCTAACCGTAACCCTAACCTTAACCCTAACCCCTAAGCCTGAGGTATCCACGAAAAAGTATTCTGCAGTGCCATGGGAGTCAGTGGGGACTTGGCAGGCACAGGGAAGGGAGAGTGGAGAGCTGCAGGAGCTGCCTGAAGACATCCAGGGCCAGGACTGTCCTTGGGAGTGGGGCTAGTGGGAACAGAGGAGGGGGAAAATTCAGTTGGGGCTGGAGAGCACCTACAAGATGACTTCCCGAGAGCCACAGAGTGAGTAACCTCTGCTTCTTCATGCTTTTGGGGCCAGCATCAGCCCTGGGGTTGCTGGGGAGCCTGAACTCCGCTGTCTGCCCCCCAGCAGCTGCTGTGCCCTTCAGAGGGGCTGGGGCTGTGGGGTTAGTGCACAGAGCTCTGCAGCAGCCTGCGCTGGGCAGTGCCATGGAGCCAGCCCAGGCTGAGCTGCTCTGCTGGGCTGGGGAGAGGGCAGGGGAGAGGGCAGGGGAGGTGGGGAGAGGTGGGGAGGGGCTGGGCTGGGCTGGAAAGAGCCCTGGAGAGAAAAACACCAGTGCAGAGCTAAGGTGTGTGAGTGAGCAGGGTAGGGGCAGCCAGCGCTCCCAGTGCAGAGCCGGGTGTCATGGTGAAGAAAGCAAGGCATCCAAGGTGCAGAAGAGAGGGTCCTGGTCTGTGCCATGCTTCCAGGACACCCCAGGGAAACTGCCCCAGGAAATTTTCCCAGACCAGTCCCACACATTAACCATTTCCATCTCTGGCCATACACCCCAGCCCTGAGGAGGGACCTTTGCTGCATGGTCACCCCCATCCTCCTTTGGGGCTCTGTCATACCCAACTCCACCACCATTATTAATAAAAAGGGAACCATTTTCCTCCTGACTCTCATTACACACCAAATCCCACAGCTCTTGCCACAGCTGGACTCTCAGCCAAGCCCGTTCTCAGACATCTCCAGCTGGATCAGGTGCTCATGGCCTTGTCATGACGAATATTGAATATTTCCATTGAGTGAGATCCCAAGGCAGAGGATTTCTTTACATTCAGTTTATAGGCTAAAGCACCCCATGCTCTGCAGATATCTCATTGCCTTATCTCTGGCCAGAAACTTCCTTATTTCAACATCTGTCAATTGCTGATTATTATCCTGCCAAGTAATACAGTTACAAGACCGGTTTCACCTTCCTAAAAACTTAGAATCATAGCATCATAGAATTGTTAAGGTTGAAAAGGACCTCAGAGATCATCAAGTCCAACCTGTTAACCTAACTGCCTGGTCCACCTGTAAATCATGTCCCTAAGCACCACATCCATGCATTTTTTGAATACTTCCAGGGGCTGTGATTGCACCACTTCCCTGGACAGTCTGTTCCAATGCCTAACCACTCTCTGCATGAAGAAATCTTTCCTAATATCTAATCTAAATCTCTCCTGGCACAACTTGAGCCCATTTCCTCTTGTCCTGTCCCTTGTTACTTGGCAAAGAGACCAACCCCCACCTCACTACAACCTCTGTTCAGGTAGTTGCAGAGAGCAATAAGGTCTCCCCTCAGCCTCCTCTTCTCCAGACTAAACAACCCCAGCTCCCTCACCCACTCCTCATAGGACTTGTGCTCTAGACTCTTCACCAGTTGTGTTGCTCTACTTTGGACATGCTCTTGCACCTCAATGTCCTTCTTCTTGGGGAAGTTCCCCATGGGGACTGGAAGGTCACAATGAGGGTCCCAAGGCCTTCCCTTCTGCACATTGAACAAGGCCCTTTCCCCCACTTTCTCCTCCCAGGCAAGTGGTCCAGCCCCTGAGCAGCTCGATGACTCTCCACTCAACTTGCTGCCAGTTACCAACACCTCCCTTGCTGTGCTGGTCATCTCTGGCCAAGAGCCCAGCAGCCCCACAGGTGGTCCCTCCCTCCTCCCCTTCCCCAGTGGGGGCCCAAAAATGGACACGGTTGTGTACAGGTGGTCTAAGGAGCGATGAGCAGGGGGAGACAATCACTGCCCTCGGTCTTTTGGTGAGACTCCAGGACTCTGCTGGCTGCCTTTGCTACCAGGTCGCACGGCTGGGTCATGTTTTGCCTTCTGTCCCCCCCCACCACCGGGGCCTTTTCGGCAGAGCTGCTCCCCAGCCAGGCAGTCCCCAGGCCCTGACACTGCAGGCTGTTAGGCTCTCCCAGGCACAGGACCTGTTCTTTGTCCTTCTTCTGTCTCATGATCTTCTGGACTGGGCAGTCCTTCTGCCTGTCAGGTTTTGCCCTGAATGGCATCCCTAGGGCACAGGAATGGTCCTCCCAATTTAGTGCCATCCACAAATGTGGTGACAGTTGCCTCCTCTGTGTCATGGATACAGGTGTTGAACTGCACAGGGCTCAGGAGAGTCCCCTGTGCTGCCCCACAATGCCCCAGGATGGCCCACTGGCCTCCAGGTAGGGTGTGATCCCTTCTCCACTGCGCTCTCAGCCTCATCCTCCAACTGGTGTTTCACCCATCTCTTTGTCGACCCGTCCAGACTGTAATGGCCTAATGTGGGTACCAGGATATTGAGGGAGACCATGCCAAAAGTCTTGCTGAAGTGGATGCAAATGACATCCACTGTTCTCCCCTCGTGCATGTCATGGTTTAACCCCAGCCAGTAACTAAGCACCACGCAGCCGCTCGCTCACTCCCCCCCAGTGGGATGGGGGAGAGAATCGGAAGAGTAAAAGTGAGAAAACTCATGGGTTGAGACAAAGACAGTTTAATGGGTAAAGCAAAAACCGCGTGCACAAGCAAAGCAAAGCAAGGAATTCATTCACTACTTCCCATCAGCAGGCAGGTGTTCAGCCATCCTCAGGAAAGCAGGGCTCCATCACGCGTAACGGTTACTTGGGAAGACAAACGCCATCACTCCAAACGTCCCCCCCTTCCTTCTTCTTCCCCCAGCTTATGTACTGAGCATGACATCACATGATATGGAATAGCCCTTTGGCCAGTCTGGGTCAGCTGTCCTAGCTATGCTCCCTCCCAGCTTCTTATGCACCTGGCAGAGCACAAGAAGCTGAAAAGTCCTTGACTAGTGTAAACTCTGCTCAGCAAGAACCAAAACATCAGTGCGTTATCAACATTATTCTCATCCTAAATCCAAAACACAGCGCTCTACCAGCTACTAAGAAGAAAACTAACTCTATCCCAGCTGAAACCAGGACAGTGCATAAAAGCAGTTACTTCATCAGGAAGGCCACCAGGTTGGTGAGGCATGATTTACCCTTGGATAATCCATGCTGACTGCATTTGGAGACCTTCTGCTCTTTGAGGTGCCCAGCAATGTCTGCCAAGAGCACTCATGGGAAGGCTCACTCCTCGCCCAAGTGAGCTTGTACAGCCTGGGGTTCCCAGGGTTGCACTTTTGGCCTCTTTCAAAGATGGGTGCAACATTGGTTTGTCCTCACTCCCAAGAGACCTCTACCAATCCAGTGACCTTTCAAAAGGGATATTCCAATGAAATATTGATCTTTCAGTGTAACTTCATTACCAATATTCTGCCTGTTATACAGTGTATTAAATTTATTTTTAAATTAAATTAGAATTTTAATAATTAAAGAAATTAAAATGATTTCTATTCATTTAATTTCTATCTTTCATATCTTTTCACCTCTCTTGATAGAAGAACCATTTCTAATGTCATCTTTTCACATGCAGACTGCCTAGACAAAAGCCCTTTCCCTTATTCTCCAGTTTTCTCCTCCCCTTATGCTTTGTTCCCTCAGATTCCTCTCACCCATTCAGTTGCTGCTTTGACATCAGGGAGTTAAAAGTTTGCCTGTCTTTCAGCAGTCTAATTGTCTCCTTAGCCAACTCTTTAATTATGTTTATATCTCTCTTCTTTGTATCTACCTACCTGAAATAGTTCTTCTAAGATTATCCCCTGTAGAAAGGCAACCTCATTAGAGGCAGCTTGTACTTAGCATATGCTTGCAGAGTCTGTTTTCTTTATGGAACTTGACCATGCTTGACTTTTCCTTTGCTTGCAAATAGGAAAAACACTTCTGTGCCTGTGTGCAGCCAGGTCTCTAAGGAGAGCAGGGGGGAGATGGTGCAAAGGAGCTGTACCATCCAGCTGCAGAGATCAGTGGAGAAGTCTGCTGTAAGGAAAAGTCCCAGGTGGGCAAGGAGAGAAATGGTGGGGTTGGGGAGGTGAGGTGGGAGGTTGTCAGAGCTCAAGGGACAGCTTCTCCTACCAGTCCAGACCTCCTGAAAAGAGACCCTGCATCAATATCTATTGGAGAATGCTGCTTTAACCACTTCTCTAAACTGAACAATAATAAACTACACCCTTGAAAATAAAACCTTATGTTTATTAGAAGCTCTTTGAAATCTTTCTCCATAACTACACTAGGAAACAGCTCCAATTATCTGTACAACTCTTGAAGACTTGAAGAAAATTACAGGAAGAGACATGGCTCGTTAGGGCTTGCTTTATTTTAAAAAGCCCCATGGAGGATTTGTGCTGAGTCCTTGAACTTCAGGTACTGAGAAGAGATTGCACAAACCTCTCCAAGAGTCAGCATCAAAAGCAAAACCCAAAGTAACTTGAAGTATTCATAAGCCCCACTGAGGGCCATTACTGGCAAAGCCTCCCCAGGGACTCGTTAGAGTAGATAATTGAAGGCCATGATTGCAGGGAGGCAAAGGGAATGTGCAGGCAGCTCAGATGCTGAGAAAACCCTGGCTTTGTTTTATGAAGCAGAGAGGCCAAGCTCTGACCCCCAGCCCCGGGGAAGGCAGGTCCTGTCCCTCACGCATTGCTCAGGGCTCTTCCTGGGGCAGTGAGATGTGTGTGGGGGGGTGATGCTGAGTGCAGGACAAGGCTATGACAGCTCCCAGCCTTACTGGGGGTGTGCAAGGAGGCAATGAGGTCCCCCCACTGCCTTAGGACAACATGTCTCCTCATAGGCCTTGGTGGCAGAGACGATTGCCAAAGTGAAAGGGAACGGCCTTGGGTTCTCTTGGCCACTTCCAGCTCTTTGCCATCTCCACCACAGCTTGTCCTACGCTGTCCCACAGCTGCTTCTTTTCCCCTGCAGGGTGCAGACACCTATCTCGCTTCCGCATCTTGCTCTCACTCTGGCATTTCCATACATTCACTGTCGGCTGTCCACCCTCACACTCTGTTCCTTGAAACACAAGGAGATGGACTGACCTCATACTCCTTCTGGAGGACTTCATCTACCATAGCACGAGCCTCTGAGTGGTATTTCTTCCTCCTCATGTCCAGTCCCCACCATCCAAGCTGCACTGTGTGGCAGTGTTTCTCTCTCCTCCTCTTTCCTACATCCAAGGAAAGTTCCAGCATCTGGGAAACCACCCTTCTAAACAGGCGTTCAAACCCATCAGCCTTCTTGTAGCCCTTCATCTGACCAGGCAGAAGTAACCTCACCATGATCTTCCAAGGCTGTGAGCCTTTCAGCTTCTTGGATAGACACGACCAAGCTGTGTGCCTGCTGCTGTCCCATCCTGTACTCAGGCAGAAGAGACATGACAGCCAAAATACAAGCCCCCTTCCTGGAGTGAGCCTAGGTCCTTCGGCAGAGGGGGTCTCCCAGCCAATGTGCCAACCAGGTGCCTTCTGCTGGCCTGTCAGAGACACTGGCAGAAGTGAGTTTAGAAGCACATATCCCAGCCATGAGGCAAGGGCTGACCTATCGGCTGTTTCAGGAAGAAGTGACCTCACAGTGCCTTTCCCAGACACATTCCTGCTGTTGGCCTCTCACCTCCAGAGGCAGAAGTGACCTCACAGCCCCCTTCACAGCCATTGGCTTCCTAATGGATTATGAGTTCCTGGGACACAAGTGACCACATGATACTGTACCCAGCCATCACTCTCTTTGTTGCCCAGTATGTGAGCAGATAAAAGTAAGCTTGTTTCATCATATTTATCTAATAGATTTCCTACCAATGGTTTCAGTGGAGAAATGTTCCTCAGAGGAACTGCTGTATTTATATTGGTGCATTTTATGCCTCTACTTCTGCCTCTCTGTTTTTCCTTCTTCTTCTGTCTCTTCTGTCTTCAAAAAGCTCTCCAAGGAAAAGATTCATTGAATTCTAGAATAACTCAGGTTGGAAGAGACCTCTGAACATTACCTTGTGCGCCTATCCTGCTCAAGGCAGGGTGAACAAGATGAGGTCACTCAAGAGCTCTGCCCAGTTTGGCATCATCCACAAAGGAGCTGAAAAGGCACTCCGGCACATTATACAGGGAGTTAATGGAGACACTCAAGAGTGTTGGCCCCAGTGCTTGCACTGAGGGATGCCACTAGGAAGTGGCCACCAGCAGGACTCTGCCACTGCTGACATTTGGGCTGGATCCACCAGCCACCTTCCCACCCACTACATCACCCACTTCTTCAATCCAGATACCTGGACTGGGGACCAATCTGGCTATAAAGAGACTATGGGAAACCATATCAAAACCCTTGCTAAGGCCCACGTACAAAACATTCCCTTCCTTCCCCTGCCTGCACAGGCTCGGCAATCCCTTTCTTGTCCTACAAGTACCTGGAAATGGCTGCAGCAGTATTTGGCCCATCCCCTTCCCAGGGAAAGATATAACGATGACCAGCCTGTAATTCTCCCAGTCCTCCTTCTTACACTTCTTGCAGAAAGGTTTGGTGTCTGCCTTTTCCAAGGACACCAGAACCTCTCTGATGGCTCTGGCACCTTTGAGGGCACAATCCAGAAAGGGTGACGTGAGCAGACAGCAGCATTTGCAATGAGGCTGTCTGAGGCGGGTGAGATGAATCTCACTGGCCCAGGGAGGTTTGTTCCTGGAGTCACAGACAGAAAGGGCAGGGCCCTGTGAGGTGCCCATATCTGAGCTGGCCTCATGCATTCCTCATACAGACAGGGGTGTTCAGAGGCACGAGCCCTTGCCTTGTACGTGCAGAGGCAGGGCACTGCAGCAGGCACAATGGCTCTCTGGCCTCCTGTTGCCACTGCCAGGGGCTGGGAGGCACCTCAGCCCTGCGGTGTATCACCCTGCTCTGCGTTCATCTGAGATGCCCCTTGGCATGAGGAATGAACACAGGGACCTCGGTTCACAGAAGCACATCCCAATGCTGCCTTCAGGCGGTTTCCCATGGGATGTTGCTCCCAACAAGAAGTGACCATGAGGCGCTGTCCATCCCACAGGCCTCCATGGAACCCCAAGGAATAGCTGATGGCGCTTGTACTCACTCAAGACCATCTCACCTCACATACGTGATGTGCATGCCTACATCTCCTCTGTACAATGCAAACATGGACGTCTGACCTAGTCATTCGATGTCCTTCCATGGAGGGACAAACAACCTCTCTGAGCTGGAGTGAGAGGCCAGTGCTGGGAATGGTGGTTGCAAGGGGCTGGTCTGTGGCCATTGCCCTGGGGCACCTTTCCCAGGGTGTCAGGTTAACACGGGAGCAGACCAACCCTGCTCTGCTGGTCCTTCCAGTGTCTCGCAGGAGGCCTGGCTGTGCAAGGGACACTGCTGTGTGTCCCAACCCTGCACACTCACACACCTTAGATGTTCACTGGTGTTTTTGTCAATAGGGCACTATTGTGAGCTTGTTCTTGACAGCAGCTTTGGAAGAAGACCTAAGCCTTCATGCACTGCCCTGAGGAGGTCACCCTTCTTTATGGAAATGCTGTTATGGAAGCCAGCTCTGTCATGGAAGTGGCCATTGCCTGTCCTTGCCTGTGATCACAGGACAACACGCAGCACAACTGTGACCAAGCTGCCAGAGCACTCAGGTCTTACACCAACAGAAAGGATCAGGAAGAGAGTGTGGAACTGGAAAGAGAACAGCCCTGGAAGACCAAGCACTGGTGCTCCCTGGCAGCGCTGCCATGGTGGGACTCTTTTCCCCTCCACCCATGCATACAGGAACTATCCCTGCAGCTCCAGAAAGGCCTTGGAAAAAAAAACTCAGGAAGAAAATAGTCAATGAAGGGCCCTTTATTTTGTTTAAACACACAGAGAGAACAGCTCCTCATTTACACAGCCACTTGGTCAGAAAAGAAAAGCAGACAGTGAATTAGAAATGGGATGACAACATTATCACAAGTGAAAAACCACCACCACCACCAAAAAATAGAGAAGACAGGCTGGGCCTGGAATGAGTTGCATTATAGCTGCTATGTAGAAGGTGATGGGCAGTTTCTTGCTTCAGAAAAAGATCTAGTGATCAGTTTCCACACTGCATCCTTGAGCTGCTGGTTCCTCATGCTGTAGATGAGGGGGTTCACTGCTGGAGGCACCACTGAGTACAGCACTGCCACCAACAGGTCCAGCGATGGGGAGGAGGCGGAAGGGGGCTTCAGGTAGGTAAATATGACAGTACTGAGAAAGACAGAGACCACAGCCAGGTGAGGGAGGCACGTGGAAAAGGCTTTGTGGCGTCCCTGGTCAGAGGGGATCCTCAGCATGGCCCTGAAGATCTGCACGCAGGACAGCATGATGAAAACAAAACAGCTGAATATTACTAAGAGACTAACCACAAGAAGCCCAGCCTCTCTGAGGTCGGCATCTGAGCAGGAGAGCTTGAGGATGTGGGGGATTTCACAGAAGAACTGGTCCAGGACATTGCCTTGGCAGAGGGGTATGGAAAATGTATTGACAGTGTGAAAGAGAGCATAGAGAAACCCACTGCCCCAGGCAGCTGTTGCCATGTGGACACAAGCTCTGCTGCCCAGGAGGGTCCCGTAGTGCAGGGGTTTGCAGATGGCGATGTAGCGGTCATAGGCCATGATGGTGAGAAGGCAATACTCTGCTGAAACAAAAAATACAAACAAAAAGAGCTGAGCAGCACATCCCAAGAAGGAGATGGCCCTGTTGTCCCAGAGGGAATTGGCCATGGCTTTGGAAACAGTGGTGGAGATGCGGCCCAGGTCAAGGATGGAGAGATTAAGTAGGAAGAAGTACATAGAGGTTTGGAGGTGGTGGTTGCAGGCTACAGCAGTGATGATGAGGCCGTTGCCCAGGAGAGCAGCCAGGCAGATGCCCAGGAAGAGCCAGAAGTGCAAGAGCTGCAGCTCCTGTGTGTCTGTGAATGCCAGGAGGAGGAAGTGGGTGATGGAGCTGCCATTGGACATTTTGTCCCTCTGGGCATGGGGCATTGTCAAAGGAGAAAAAGACAGTGACAAGCTAGAAGAGTCTTCTCTCAGAAAAATCAAAGCCATTACCCATAGACCTACACACAGACACCTTTTTCCTGTTGTAGGAGAGCTTCCTTCAGCTCTGTGGCTGGAGCCCTGCTTGGTGCTGACCATGTGTGCAGTGAAGAGCAGGGCATCTGCCCATGGGCTCCTGATAAGTCAGCCCTACTCTGCAGCAGTGGCTAGGGGCAGGGACCACTCCTGGTGTTCAACTTTGTCAGATGAAACCACTGCTAACACTGAAGGTCCTGTCAGCATCTGCACTCCCAGTGATAAGGAACAGGAACAGTAAACACAGTTTAAGAGTTCTACGTTTTTTACAGCTCCCCTGCCATCTCCCCTGGTGAGTATTCCTGGATGTCAGAAAGCCTCAGCATTTGTGCTGCCCTCAGGGAGAACAGAGGGAGTCCTGCGAAGCAAGAGGGTTGCCTGTCACTTAGTGCAGAGGGAGGGGACCTGGTCTGTCCCTCCATCTAGTTCCCAGCTGCCCTGGGCTTGCACCTTTCTTAGATGGAGGGTGAGCACACTCCCACTTTAACATGAAAACCCACCAGACACTGCTGAGAGCAGAGGGATCCACCACAGACCACTAAATTTCTCACCTTTTCTAAATGTCTCAGCACCCCACTTCTAGCCCAGGACACACAGGGCTCATTTCACCAACCCAACAGCATTTCCTCAGTCATAGAGGCTTTGTGATCTCCATGGGGTGTTAAAATAAAACAAGGTGCTCTGCAGAGGGAACTGGGCATGTGGCTGGAGAGCTGCACCACGGCTCTGCTGGAGCTCTGGCTGCAGAGGAGGTGGTTCACACCTTGGAGACCCCAGCCCTGAGGGCAGAGGCTTTGGTGGGTGGGAGAGGAGGCAAGGGGGCTTGCTCAGAGGAAGGCGTCTGCATTGGAGGGGATCATACGGCGTCTTCTGAATTCTCCCTCCCACAACATTTCTGGTTTTAGTTTCCTCTCATTCCCTGATCATATCCCTGCTGCCTGGAGATTTTTCTCCAGGGAGGTGTTTCCCTGTCCACTGTCTTTTCCCTCTCAGTGCTCACAGACCCCATCCCAACCTCTGTGCACTCACCCTGGCCCTACAGAAACCTGTCTGTTTGCAGGGCACTGGGTGGGTGCATGTTCCTGTTTGCTGGGGAAAAAGGGCAGGTCAGAAGAACCCTGATGGGTCCAGCAGAGGTGATGCTGGTGCTGTCCATAGCTAGAGCAGTGGCTGAAGGCATGTTACGTGGTTTCTGGCAGACCTACCACTCAAAATTACAGTTCAGGAGTCTCAGTGACTTATTAAAACTTCAGAGCTCCTTTTCCATTCATCCTTTTCTTTCCCTCTCCCAACCCCCCTGGAATAGGAAACTCAAAAGACAGACTCAGGAAAGCTCCTTATCTTTCTAGTAATCCCTGCCTTCATTTTCTCCTTGAGAAATCCCCTTGGAAATATTCTGGGGGCAATGTGGAGCTGTGAGCCGCCCTGACCCACACAGCACCCTCTCAACAGCAGAAGGACCCTGCCTTGCTGGGGGTTGCTCCTTCCACCCACAGCTTCTCCCTGCAGCACCATGGTGAATTCGTCAGGCAGGCTGAGTGCTGACCCTGGCAGGTGGCAGAGTCCCTGCCCCAGCACACAGCCCCCTGGGGTGCAGGGACCCTGCTCGGAAGGGCAGCCCTGGGTACCCCTGGCTGCATACCCAATTTTACACCCCTGCAGCCATCCCTGGGAGAAGACAGCCGTCCTGTTCTGTTCCTCTGATGGTGCAGCAGGGAGTCTCTGCTCTGGAGCACGTCCTCCTTCTCTACACCAGAGAAACTCTGAGTGGTACTTACAAATCTTGCAGCCTGTGCGACATGCCAGCTTTAGGAGATCCCACCAGGATCTGCAGATGCAATGTCCTGCAGCTACAGACTTACTGTCTGTGAAGATTTCTCCCCCGGTGAGCTCTCAGAATCTTCCCACTCCCAAATGCCTTTAACCTCTCTCTGCCTCGCTCCTCTCCCCTCGATGCCTGCAGGCTTTGCCCTCAGCCCTGCCGCGCTTTGCAGAGGAGCTGCTCCTGGGCTGAGCTGTCTCTCTGCAGTGCTGCCCACTTGCCATGAGCTGCCTCCATCCCAGGAGCCCAGCCCAGCTCAGCAGCAGAGGCCCAGCCCAAGGCAGCACTTTCTGTGCCCCTCTGGGCACCCTCCAGGCGTCCCTGGGGCTCCAGGGGAACCTGCTGTGAAACAGGCTGAAGGCATCACTGATGTTCCCTCCCTCAGCTGAGGGGAGACAATTATTCCTAGCACTGTCATTTCTCCTATGAGGAAAAGATTTGAGCATGAGAATCAGCTGACCTTGTCCCATCATTAGACAAGGACACCTAGACAGTGACAGAAAAATATACACTTTCTGAAAGAAGGGATTCACAGAGTCAATCGAGGCATCTCAATCAGGGTCTGTAGTCCTGGTGGTGGAAAGGGACTCAGCTCCCTCCCATGCCTGCCACAAACCCAGCGGAGGTGGGATTCCTCTTGCCTCATTTCAGCTGTGCAGAACATAGGCACCTGCATGTGAGCAGCCTGTCTCAGCTCCCATGCTCATCATTGGAGAGGGATGCGAGGAGTGAGATGCAAATGTCTGGTGACATTTGAGGTGCCAGGGGTGTGCCAGGGGTGGTCCAAGACATGGGCAGGGAACTGTAAACTGAAATGGAGCAGCTCAAACAGACGGGGCAGGATCTGGGGGCATCCTCTTGGAGGCTGTTGAAAATTTCCTATGGCCTTCTGAAATGAGAGCTGACGCCCAAAAGAAAGGCAGTTGAACAACTTATGTTCATGGCAGCTTATAGAGTTATTCATCTGAACAATTGGAGTGATGTGCCATAGGGAGAGCTCGGTCTCCCTCTTCTCCTTCCGCTGTAGTTACTAGATCTTCACTAACTACATTGCCAGTTGTCTCAGGTTCAGCCCCACATTGCCTAACAGAATGTAGGGCAGCAACGCAATGTAATGTTCAAATCCAGGCCCACAGAGCTACAGGAGATGCCAGGGCTTGCAGGAAGAGCAGAGGACCTCCAGGAAAGCAATTCCCATTCAGGGCGGGTGTGTGACAGACACCCCAGATGGCATCGCAGGGAGTGCGATTTGGTGCCTGTGTGCCATTGATGCCATCCGTCAGAGGTATCAGCCATCAGATGCCATCAGAGAAGCAAGGTCTGCTCCTCCTCTACCCAACAGCTGCAGGCATTGTGTGAACACAAAGCACATCACACTGGGATCTTTTCTCACACCCATGATGACAGAGTCAAGGAACAATCCGCTCATTTTCACAATGTGCCTGGATATGTCTTGTCTTCAAGGACAGCATCCTTCAAGCACAGCAATGATCCTTACAAAAACTCAATTGAACCTGGAAAGGGAATGCAACGGGAACCAAGATGAGCTGTTGCTACATCAGCAATGCTTAAAGAAGAAACAGAGAGAATGGGGGACCACTGCTGAATTTAGTAAGAGTAGGTGTAGATAGATCGGTGTCCTCCTTGCCTGAGTTTCCACCAGCGAGGTCTCCCAGGCCTTTGAGCTTTGAGGCAGGACTCTGGAAAGGAACAGTCAGTGGTAGATGGGGATCAAGCCAGGGCTTCCTTTGGGAAACCACACCCTTACCAGTCCATGGGACTGGAGAGGTTGTAGCCAAGGGTGCTGGTCAGCAAGGTCAGCTCATGTGGATGACTGAGCACAGCCACCCCCAGCAGTGGGCATTCCCCATCTGCCAGCCTGAGGCATGCACACAAGATGGAAATGTCTGTATCATTCCTGACTGGCACAGGAGGGACCTTCCTTCCTGCTGTATTCCCAGGACAATCCTCCTCCTCCTCCTCCTCCTCTTTCACCTGCAGACATCCACTGCTTTCCATTTTTGGGCTCACACATGGTTGTAAGGATTTGCTAACACCATCAGCCATCAGCTTGTTTCTCCCTGACATCCCCCCGACCCCCTGTCCCAGACCTACACATGGCCAATCACTGCTGCTCAGGGCCACTCACCCTTGAGAAGAGGCCTTGAGCTTCTTGGATCTTCCTGGTGAATATTACAATCCTCCTAGCTCCCTCCAGAGCTCATGGTGAGCTTTCTTGGCAATAACTGGGCCTTTATGACCATCACTTATGAAATTGTTGTCTTGTTATGACCTTCTGGGCAGAGAGTGTAGTCACAGAAAAGCACAAAATCAATTAAAATGGATGCCAAGTGAATTTCCAGTAAGCTCCCCCCATGGCTATGGCTTCCTGGCAAGGAATCTGGCCTGAGAAAGGTGATCCAGCCTCTGCCACTCTCTGGAGAGAGAAACCAGCAGTGTCCATGCCAGTAGGGGACACAAAGGGTGACTTTTGCAAGACCACCCTTCATCTGAACGGCTTCAAACCCGTGGACTGGGGATCATGCTGTCTATTGCAAATACTGATCCCACTGGAATTGCCCAGAGATGTATGCAAGATTTGCTTTTGGCTTTCTCCAGTCATGACGACCTTCCAAAATGTATCAGAGTAGCCCTGCTATGACATTAGCCTGGTCCCTCAACAGCCTTGGATTCATCCCGTTTGGTCCAATGGACTACTAAGGGTTGAGGTTACCCAAGTAACTCCTGACTTGGTCTCCATCCACTGCTGGGTTTCTGGGGTTCTGCCTCTTAGGCACACGGAACTGGGAGACCTTGCTGGTGAAGACAAAGGCCAAGAGTTCCTCACACCTATCTACACCTACTCTTAGCCAATTCAGCAGTGGCCACACTTGAGCTTCATTTCTTCGTTCACTGTTCCTGAAGTAGTAACAGCTCATCGTTGTGCCCTTGAACTCCCTTGCAAGTGTCAGCGCTATGGGAGCTCTGGCTTTTCTCAAACCAACCATATTTCTGAATTCCTCCTTTGTTTTCATCCTAGCATCCACCTCTTGGATGCTTCCTTTTTTCTATGGAGCTTCCCCAGGAGTTTCCTGTTTCCCCAAGCTTCTCTCCTGATAGCTCTGCTTGTTTTCCTGACTATTGGTATACACAGCCTTGTACTTCAAAGACACTGTCCTTGAAGACCAGCTATACTGAGCACTGCTGCCCTTCTGCCCGGGCAGGTGTGCTATAAAGCCATGTGTCGCAAGCTGTGTCCCAAGACCCTCCAGAAACCTCCAGGACTGTTTGTATGCTGGTGTGGTCCTACTCCAGTGAATGCCAGGGTAGTTAAAGTCCACAAGGGGACTTTCATGGGTTCTTTGTCTCCCACAACAATGTCACCCTTACCAGCCTCTCCTCTGACCCTCACCCACAAGGGCTCACCCAACTTGTTCATCCCATAGAGGAGCTCCACACATCTAAGCAGCTCCTTCACACTGAGGGCAACCCCCTCCTGACCTTTCTGGCCTCCTGATCATCCTGTACCCACCCATCACAGCACCCCAGTGGTGTGAGCTGTCCCAACAGGCCTCAGTTCTTAGCCCCTTCAAGTGGAATGAAGAGATTGCACACACAGCTCCAGCTCCCCCTGTCTGTGCCCCAGGCGGTGGGCATTGGTGCATGTCTGGGCTGCAGCAGCTCAGCTTTGGCACATTTTGCTTGAGAGCAGACTTGCAACAGGAAGACCTGCTACCAAGCACCCAAGACCTT
Source organism: Platalea leucorodia (assembly GCF_965183815.1). Lineage (NCBI taxonomy): Eukaryota > Metazoa > Chordata > Aves > Pelecaniformes > Threskiornithidae > Platalea > Platalea leucorodia. Next base: position 20,400 of record NW_028121163.1, read on the forward strand.
GTGTGTGCAAAGGCTTTGCTTCAGAGCAGAGACATGCAGGAGGGGATGGCAGATGGCAATGTAAAGAAGATACGAGGTGCCCACAAAGGCAATCCCTGCTCTCCCCAAGGCCAGAGAGAAAGAGAGCTGGGCTGTGCAGTGCGAGCAGGACAGGGGTTTGCTATCTGTTGTGTCTGTGCAGCCCTGAGGGCATGTGGTGGAGCTGAAGCTGATCTCAGGAAGGAAGAGGTGATGTTGAGAGTGTCCTTGGCTGTAGACATCCTGTGATACCGGCACAATGAAAATCATTGGCCTGATCCATGATTGTGACATCAAGGGGATGGTTGAAGGATGGGGAGTGAAGAAGAAGCAGAGTTTGGGAGGGAATGCCCATGAGTGGAGACCCTGGTGTGATGTGCTTGGTATACATGCAGTGCCCGGCATCTCCTGGAAAGAGAAGGGAACAACCTTGCATCAGAGCAGTGGTGCGCTTCAGTCATTGGCCCAAAGGCACTGAATCTGCCTGAGATGGCCTGAGGGATGCCTGTCCCACAACTAGTCTGAATGGGGATGGGGTTCCTGTACAGGACCTGTGCTGTCCATCTCAGCTGCAGAGCCCTGGCATGTCCCGTAGCACTACAGGCACGTATTTGTAAATTAAATTAAGATTCAGCTACCCTGAATTAGCTTAGACAATTGGAGTGCAAGGGAGGCACTTGACAAAACTGCCATTATACTCGAAGGACATGTAGAAAATGCAGTTGATGGTGAAGAGAAAGAGAAACAGAGCTCTGCCTATGCTGCATGACTCCATTTGGTCAGCTGAACACCTCTAGATTCTTCCCTGTACATAAGGAATATCTACAGGTTGAGTTGTCCTAAATATGTGCACCTGCTGTCATTCCACCTGGCCAATTTAATTTCCCATTGGCCTCCAAAAAGATGCCCCCAGATGCTGCCCTGTCTCTGTGAACTGCTCCCTTGGAGCTTGCAGTCACCTGCACACATCTTGGACCACCTCCTGAACCCCAGGTGTCGCCAGGTGTTTGTGTCTGAACAGCTCACTCCTGGTCTCCATCTCCACTAGCACCATGGGAGCTGAGACAAGGAGCTCACATGCAGGTGCCCATTTTGTGCCCACCTGAACTGGGGCAAGAGGAATCCCAGCTTCTGTGGGTCTGTGGTCTGAATGGGAGTGAGCTGAGAGCCCTTCCAGCCCCAGGACTACAGACCCAGGATGAGATGCCTCACTTGACCCTGCTGAATCCCTTCCCTCAGCAGGGGTAAAGGAAATCCCTCCCTGTGACTGTCTGGGTGTCCTGTCTAATGCTGAGAGAAGGCAAAGTGATTATAGGACCTAAACCTGACTCTGGAAAGAGAAATGACACTGGTGAAAAAAAGTGTCTCTCCTCAGCTGAGGCAGGGAAAAGACGACTTTTCTTCAACCTGTTTCACAGCAGGTTCCCCTGGAGCCCCAGGGACACCTGGAGGGAGCCCAGAGGGGCACAGAAAGTGCTGCCTTGGGCTGGGCCGCTGCTGCTGAGCTGGGCTGGGCTCCTGGGATGGAGGGAGCTGATGGCAAGCGGGCAGCACTGCAGAGAGACAGCTCAGCCCAGGAGCAGCTCCTCTGCAAAGCGCGGCAGGGCTGAGGGCAAAGCCTGCAGGCATCGAGGGGAGAGGAGCGAGGCAGAGAGAGGTGAAAGGCAGTCTGGGGGGAGAGGGCACTGAGAGCTCACCGGGGGAGAGATCTTCCCAGCCCTTGACACAGTAAGTCTCTGGCTGCAGGGCAATGCAGCTGCGTTTCCTTGAGGGGTCTCCTAAAGCTGGCACATCCCACAGATTACAGGATCTGTAAGGACAACACTCAGGGTTTCTCTAGTGTGGAGGAGGAGGATGTGCTCCAGAGCAGGGTCTCCCTGCTGCACCATCAGAGGAACAGAACAGGACGGCTGCCTTTTCCCAGGGATGGCTGCAGGGTGTGAAGGTGGGTGTGCAGCCAGGGGTGCCCAGGGCTGTCCTTCCGAGCAGGGTCCCTGCACCCCAGGGGGCTGTGTGCTGGGGCAGGGACTCTGCCACCTGCCAGGGTCAGCACTCAGCCTGCCCGGGGAGCTCCCCACTGAGCTGCAGGGAGAAGCTGTGGGTGGAAGGAGCAACCCCCAGCAAGGCAGGGTCCTTCTGCTGTTGAGAGGGTGCTGCGTGAGTCAGGGCTGCTCAGAGCTTCAGCTCACTTCCAGAATATTTCCAAGAGGAGGTTTCAAGCAGAAGAGCAAGACAAGAATTCCAACAATAAGGAACTTTCCTGAGTCTGTGTTTTAATTTCCTGCTCTTGGGGAATGGGAAGAGACAAATGATAAAGGAGTTCTTAATTTTGACAAGTCACTGAGACTGCTGAACTGTAATTTTGAGTGATCAGTAGGTCTTCCAGGAGTCTCCTGATGTGTTTTCAGTCACTCCTCTGCCTATGGACAGCACCAGCATCACCTCTGCTGGACACATTGGGGTTAGGGACCTGTCCTTTTTTCTACCTGCAAACAGGAACATGCACCCACCCAGTGCCCTGCAAACAGACAGGTTTCTGTAGGGCCAAGGTGAGTGCACAGAGGTTGGGATGGGGTCTGTGATTGCTGACAGGGAAAAGACATGGGACAGGGAAACACCTCCCAGCAGGAAAATCTCCAGGCAGCAGGGATATGATGAGGGAGTGAGAGGAAACTAAAACCAGAAGTGCTGTGGGAGGACAAACGCAGAAAACTCCGTATGATCCCTTCCAATGCAGACACCTTCCTCTGAGCAAGCCCCCTTGCCTCCTCTCCCACCCACCAAAGCCTCTGCCCTCAGGGCTGGGGTCTCCAAGGTGTGAACCACCTCCTCTGCAGCCAGAGCTCCAGCAGAGCCGTGGTGCAGCTCTCCAGCCACATGCCCAGTTCCCTCTGCAAAGCACAGAGACTGAGAGCAGCTGCGCGGCAATGTTGGTGTCTGGGAGGTGGCGTGCACAGCTGGGGAAGGGGAACGCTGTCTGACTGCCCAGCTGCCTGGGGCAGTTCTTTCTTCTATGCTGGACTGCACATGGCCAGTACATTTTCCATACCCCTCTGCCAAGGCAATGTCCTGGACCAGTTCTTCTGTGAAATCCCCCACATCCTCAAGCTCTCCTGCTCAGATGCCTACCTCAGGGAAGCTGGGCTTCTTGTGGTTAGTGTCTTTGTGGGCATTGGGTGTTTTGTTTTCATCGTGCTGTCCTATGTGCAGATCTTCAGGGCCATGCTGAGGATCCCCTCTGACCAGGGACGCCACAAAGCCTTTTCCACGTGCCTCCCTCACCTGGCCGTGGTCTCTGTCTTTCTCAGTACTGTCATATTTACCTACCTGAAGCCCCCTTCCGCCTCCTCCCCATCGCTGGACCTGTTGGTGGCAGTGCTGTACTCAGTGGTGCCTCCAGCAGTGAACCCCCTCATCTACAGCATGAGGAACCAGCAGCTCAAGGATGCAGTGTGGAAACTTATAACCGGCTGTGTTTCTGGAGCAATAAACTGCCCATTGTCTTCATAACTGTTATAATGTAACTCACTGCAGGCCCAGCCTGTCTTCTGTATTTTTTGTTATTGTTGTGGTAGTCCTGTGA
>NW_028121163.1:24200-48821 GCF_965183815.1 Platalea leucorodia
CCGCAGGCAAGGACAGGCAATGGGCACTTCTGTGACAGAGTTGGCCTCCATAACAGCATTTCCAAAAAGAAAGGTGACCTCCTCAGGGCAGTGCATGAAGGCTTAGGTCTCCTTCCAAGGATTCTCTCAAGAACAAGCTCAAGACAGTGCCCTGGTGAGGAAAAAACCAGTGAACATCCGAAGTGTGTGAGTGTGCAGGGCTGGGACACACAGCAGTGTCCTGGCACAGCCAAGCCTCCAGGAATAGACTTGTAGGACCAGCAGAGCAGGGTCTGGTCTGTGACCTTGTTTGCCTGACACCCTGGGCAAGGTGCCCCAGGGCAATGGCCACAGACCCTTGCAACCACCATTCCCAACACTGGCCTCACTCCAGCTCAAAGAGGTTCTTTGTGCAGGGACACCGAATGACTAGCTCAGACGTCCATGTTTGCATTGTACAGAGGTGGCTTCAGCAGGCACACCGTGTGCCTGTGGGGAGATGAACCTTAGGGAGCCTGAATGCCATCAGCTATTCCTAGAGGCGTCATGAAGGCCAGTGGGGCAGACACAGCCTCGAGGTCACTTCACTTTGAGAGTAACGAACCCTGGGAAACGTCCGGAATGCAGCAGTGGGATGTGCTTCTGTGAACCGAGGTCCCTGTGTTCATTCCTCATGCCGAGGGGCATCTCAGATGAACGCAGAGCAGGGTGATACACCGCAGGGCTGAGGTGCCTCCCAGCCCCTGGCAGTGGCAACAGGAGGCCAGAGAGCCATTGTGCCTGCTGCAGTGCCCTGCCTCTGCACGTACAAGGCAAGGGCTCGTGCCTCTGAACACCCCTGTCTGTATGAGGAATGCATGAGGCCAGCTCAGATATGGGCACCTCACAGGGCCCTGCCCTTTCTGTCTGTGACTCCAGGAACAAACCTCCCTGGGCCAGTGAGATTCATCTCACCCGCCTCAGACAGCCTCATTGCAAATGCTGCTGTCTGCTCACGTCACCCTTTCTGGATTGTGCCCTCAAAGGTGCCAGAGCCATCAGAGAGGTTCTGGTGTCCTTGGAAAAGGCAGACACCAAACCTTTCTGCAAGAAGTGTAAGAAGGAGGACTGGGAGAATTACAGGCTGGTCATCGTTATATCTTTCCCTGGGAAGGGGATGGGCCAAATACTGCTGCAGCCATTTCCAGGTACTTGTAGGACAAGAAAGGGATTGCCGAGCCTGTGCAGGCAGGGGAAGGAAGGGAATGTTTTGTACGTGGGCCTTAGCAAGGGTTTTGATATGGTTTCCCATAGTCTCTTTATAGCCAGATTGGTCCCCAGTCCAGGTATCTGGATTGAAGAAGTGGGTGATGTAGTGGGTGGGAAGGTGGCTGGTGGATCCAGCCCAAATGTCAGCAGTGGCAGAGTCCTGCTGGTGGCCACTTCCTAGTGGCATCCCTCAGTGCAAGCACTGGGGCCAACACTCTTGAGTGTCTCCATTAACTCCCTGTATAATGTGCCGGAGTGCCTTTTCAGCTCCTTTGTGGATGATGCCAAACTGGGCAGAGCTCTTGAGTGACCTCATCTTGTTCACCCTGCCTTGAGCAGGATAGGCGCACAAGGTAATGTTCAGAGGTCTCTTCCAACCTGAGTTATTCTAGAATTCAATGAATCTTTTCCTTGGAGAGCTTTTTGAAGACAGAAGAGACAGAAGAAGAAGGAAAAACAGAGAGGCAGAAGTAGAGGCATAAAATGCACCAATATAAATACAGCAGTTCCTCTGAGGAACATTTCTCCACTGAAACCATTGGTAGGAAATCTATTAGATAAATATGATGAAACAAGCTTACTTTTATCTGCTCACATACTGGGCAACAAAGAGAGTGATGGCTGGGTACAGTATCATGTGGTCACTTGTGTCCCAGGAACTCATAATCCATTAGGAAGCCAATGGCTGTGAAGGGGGCTGTGAGGTCACTTCTGCCTCTGGAGGTGAGAGGCCAACAGCAGGAATGTGTCTGGGAAAGGCACTGTGAGGTCACTTCTTCCTGAAACAGCCGATAGGTCAGCCCTTGCCTCATGGCTGGGATATGTGCTTCTAAACTCACTTCTGCCAGTGTCTCTGACAGGCCAGCAGAAGGCACCTGGTTGGCACATTGGCTGGGAGACCCCCTCTGCCGAAGGACCTAGGCTCACTCCAGGAAGGGGGCTTGTATTTTGGCTGTCATGTCTCTTCTGCCTGAGTACAGGATGGGACAGCAGCAGGCACACAGCTTGGTCGTGTCTATCCAAGAAGCTGAAAGGCTCACAGCCTTGGAAGATCATGGTGAGGTTACTTCTGCCTGGTCAGATGAAGGGCTACAAGAAGGCTGATGGGTTTGAACGCCTGTTTAGAAGGGTGGTTTCCCAGATGCTGGAACTTTCCTTGGATGTAGGAAAGAGGAGGAGAGAGAAACACTGCCACACAGTGCAGCTTGGATGGTGGGGACTGGACATGAGGAGGAAGAAATACCACTCAGAGGCTCGTGCTATGGTAGATGAAGTCCTCCAGAAGGAGTATGAGGTCAGTCCATCTCCTTGTGTTTCAAGGAACAGAGTGTGAGGGTGGACAGCCGACAGTGAATGTATGGAAATGCCAGAGTGAGAGCAAGATGCGGAAGCGAGATAGGTGTCTGCACCCTGCAGGGGAAAAGAAGCAGCTGTGGGACAGCGTAGGACAAGCTGTGGTGGAGATGGCAAAGAGCTGGAAGTGGCCAAGAGAACCCAAGGCCGTTCCCTTTCACTTTGGCAATCGTCTCTGCCACCAAGGCCTATGAGGAGACATGTTGCCCTGCTGTGCTGGGAGGAGAGGACACTGCCCAGCCTGCCAGCAGGCCACAGGACGGAGCGACAGTGCTGCCCGACGCCTTCCGGGCGGTTTCTTAGTGTGAAAAAGAAATGCACGCATGGTACTTCATCCCATTTACCCTCCCGCCTGCAAAGTACCATCAGTTGTACTATAGTAGTATATCTTAGAGTTCCGTTCTTTGGCCATTTTTCATGATCTTCGAGACTGGACATTGGCCACCAATTGCTACCATATTCTAGAAGCTGTTTTCGAGTGAGAGGCTCCCCTCCCAATTTCCTCCGATGTTTCACCATCCATCCTAGGGGAGATCTTTTCCGAATCCCCCCTTCCGCAGAGGGCTTAGTACCCGCCACAAAAGATACAGCAACACCAAAGAGAGAAACAATAACTTTGCACAAAATAGTCAGAGGCATTCCCCAGACGGGGACTCGAACCCCTAGATTACCTTCAGAGGGACTCCAACCCACCCCTTCGGCCAAAGCTTTCCAGACACAGGTGTCCTAGGGACTTGGGCCCGATAGGGTCCAATCCTTCCCTTAGGTACCTTTACAGCCCAACCCTGCGAGGCCTTCGCCGCGCCTGACGGGCAGGCAACCGCCCTTTTAATCTTTTACAGAAAAGGAATGCCTTTACCTTCCCAGGGGTCCTGCTCAGAGCTCTTTGGCCTGGGCTTCGCAGGTTCTTCCCGAGAATCCCTCGGTGCCGGCTGGGATCCTGCGGATCCATTGAGATTCAGAAGCAGAGTCCCATCTGGGTCGCCCAAACTGTCACCGAAATGGGGAATCAACCTCTTCACACCAATGTAGCATCGAGAAGCAGGCATTCTCGTTATTACAGCGCTGGATGCACGGGGGATGGTCCCACCTAAGGTGCCTACCGTCATACAAAGCTAATGGGAAAACTGCTGTTTCTGCTTAGCCTTAGAAACCATTTCCAGCAGCATGAGAACCCCCCGAGCATCCTGGGATGCCCACTCCCCAGCCCCATCTCTCAGGAACCCCTTGGGAGCCTCCAGCACCCCCCAGGGAATGCTCCTGCCACCCTGACCCCCTCCCAATGCTCCCTGCTGTTAGACAGCTGCCAGGAAGACGGGGTTCTAACCCTCCCTACCCCTGGCATCCTTTGCACGAGCTTTCCCGGGATGTCCTTAGCGGAGGCGGCGTTGTAGCCCAGAACACGATGCCCATGATAGCAGCAGCGGGAGGGAACAGCCAAGTGGTGGAGAATGCAGCACTGGGGGACCGAGGGGCCTCGAGTGTTAGATGGTGGAGCCCATGACGGGAACAGCCCAAGGGCTGCAGAACCGCACAGCCTTTCTGGGAACCCCGGAGACGGTGGTCCGTCAAGAGGAAAGACGGGTCAGGGTCGTCCCAATGCCAAGGGGAGAATAACCAGGGGCCAAACGCTGGAACATTCCCCGTCGACACTACTCAATGTGACACAAAAGGACCCCCGACAGAGAGCAGCCAGCTCTAGAGCGGGGACGTTGATGGGCCGAGGAACGGGGCTTCCCACAGGCCACTCAGACAGGCTCCCCACAGCCCTTTCACAGAAACTGGGGGGTAACCGACAAACCGACAGCCGGGATGCTGGGAAGGTGCTAGGCCAAACGGTTCTATCTGCTCCTGCGGCCCCACCGTCAGGAAAGTAAGGGAGGAGCTCCCGGCCCTGGCAGCCCCGAAGAGCTGTCCCAAGGCTCCTTGCTCGGCCCGCAGGCTGTGCCTGCAGTCGGCCCCATTGCCATGGCAGTGGGCCGGAGGGGGTGGGGCCAGAGAAGGGCGCTGCACTGGCTGCTGGCGGGCCCTGCCTGTCACTGCCTGGCGGGCGCCATTGGCTGAGAGGCCAGGAGGAGGGTGGGCGGGCTCCGGGGAGAACTCCTGCAGAGCCCGCTCGGGGGCGGGTGGCCGTCTCCCTGTGGTAAACCGCAGCCGGGCCCCTCTGCCTGCCCTGGGCTGGTGCCGCTTGCGGAGCCTCGCGGGGTGGCGGGAGAAGGAGCGGTGCCAGGCTGGGCCTCTCCTCTCTGGAGTAAACCTTAGGAGTGCTTCCTGCCTTCCTCAGGTTGAAGAAACAATTAAGGAGAAGTCCTAACGGTTCCCAAAGGCTCCCGCCCTCCCCCTGACGTGCGGAAACAGACTCCGCAACCCCTAAGGTTGTAAAGTAGGTATGTTTATTCAGCGTTGGGCAGCACGGGGGGCGGGTCAGCCCACCAAAGTCGTGCGCGCCCACGCGGTAGCTTGTCCTGGATTTATACGACAAAGTGTTACGTATACCTAAGGTTTCCCAATACGCCCAGACATATGCATGACCTGTCCCCGCTTCGTATTAAAATTAGCCCCAAGAGGTCGTTTCCATAAACTCCTCCCAACTGCGCTTGCGCAGTGCCTCCTGGTGGTGGTCGCTGGGGGGTCGTGGGGATGAAGGCTGATGACTCTTCTTCGTCACCGCTAGTAACCCCTTCTTCTTGCGCAGACTCTGTTGCTCCTTGACTCTTGTCCAAACTGCAGGGTCGGTTTCAGCTGGTTTTTAAGACAAGTTGCTGTTCTGATCAGGAACTGTCCTTCGCTGAGAGCTTACAAGACTCCTTACTTCAATCCTTTTGTACAATACTTAAACTTTGATAGCTACACTCTAAAGCCCCTTTTCACCCCCAAAGGGCCTTCCTGCGCACCCCACTTTGGAGACAGAGCTTCTGCACCAATCTGAATTGCCACATCTTTTTTATTGTTTTGTTCCTTCCCCTTCTGCCGCTCTTTTCTGTATGCCCTTCTCTTTTTCCTCTGGTTTTGCCATCTTCCCGTGAACCTGCACTCGATAAACGCAGGTGTACGCTGCGTTTCCCCAGTTGCTCTTCACCAGAAGTTTGACATGTGCAATGGCTCTGGGAAGCGGCGCGTTCTGGGAAGAAAAGCGGGAAAAGGAAGCGGGGGTGTTAGGAGCGACAATGCAATGAAGGTGTCTCCCCCTGCCAGCCCTGCTCCTGCTCAGGAACGAGCTCCTGAAAGTGGGTGGGAGCGGCTGTGGCAATCTGAGGCTCGCTGCTGGTACGGGGGCTGCTGGGGACACGGGAAGGGGGATGGCAGCTGGCATCCTCTGCATGCCGGCCCTGCTGGGGCTCAGTCTCCCTCCCCTCTGCCCCTTCCCTCTGCTGCTTGCTCTGTGCTGGCAGCGAGGCCGGGGAGGTGCTCCTGTGCGGGGGGGCGGCTGCTGCGCAACCCCACCAAGCTCCCGCTGTCTGCTCGGCCTGCTTTCCTCCTGGCAGGCGTGAGAGCATGGGGAGAGAAGGGGCACGCTGTGCTGGGAGGAGAGGACACTGCCCAGCCTGCCAGCAGGCCACAGGACGGAGCGACAGTGCTGCCCGACGCCTTCCGCCACCGGGCATCCCTGTTGCTCCACGACACAAAGAGGTTGCTTGGGTGGAGCGGCCGTTGTGTGCGGCTGGCTCTGCTAAAGGCAGTGGGTGCAGCCAGGGATCTCTCGGGACTTGTGCTCCCACGGGCCTAACCCTGCCCTTGCTATCCTTCTGCTAGCACCACTGCGTGCTACTCAGCCCTCCCAACCCCGCCAGGTCTCTCCTGACGGTGGTCCGGGCCCTCACACTGGTGGCTCTGACATCACGCTGGGGCTCCCCAGCGCGCAGCAGGGCGGGGAGAGCCGGTGGGCTCCCCTGGGGCAGCACGGCTGCCGCTCTCCTGGGCGGCAGTTTGCCCATGCCTCTGGGCCCCCCGAACCCTGCCACACTCCCGTGCCGGGCGGCTGCCTGGCCTGTGCTGCCGGGCAGGGTTCCAGCTCTCCTGGGCATCCCCGGGAAACCAGAAAGCCTGCTGGAACGGGGGCTTTGCTCTCAGCCCATGGGGCAGCTGCTTCTGCCAGCGTTTCTCCTTTCGGCACTGTTTTGTACGCCAAGAAGAAAAACCCACTAAGAGGCAAGACGGGCTTGTACAAAAGGAGCTGAGTTTCCCCTTCCCCTGCTTCTTCCCGGTAACCCCTTCCTGTGCCTCCCCTTTCTCTATCGGTTCCTCCAGGAGCCCCTGTTAAAGCAGCAATCCGTCTCCCCTCTCTTCGGTGTTCCCTTCGAACCTGTCGTGCCTCTTTTTCCTTCTCTCTACTATGAAAAATCATCCACGCTACCTCTAACATCTTTCCCAAATCCCTTGAGTCTGCCCCTTCGAAGTTCTGGCATTTCTTTCTTATAGCTGGGGCCGATTGTCTCATAAAGACAGAAGCCAACGGAAGGGCCTCTTCTGGTTTTTCAGGGTCTACATTCGTGTATTTCCTGGCAGTGACTTTTAACCGCTCCACGAAGGCAGACGGGGATTCGTTTGGTTCTGGCTTAACCTCATAGCATTTGCACCAATTGATCGCTTTTGGCATAGCGTGCCTTATGCCAAATAGTACCCAAAAGCCCCTGGGGTCCCGGCTGCTTAGGATCCCCCCCCGCGTCTGCGGCAGGAAAAGTTGGATCTGTCGTTCCCTGCAGGTCCCCATTAGCCCGTGCCCCTTCTACCTCTTTCCCAGCAGTGTTTCATACCATCTTCTTCTCAGTACCGTCTCACAATGTCTCTAATATTACCTGTACATCATTCCAATCAGGGGCTTGGGTCCTGGTTATAGTTTCCAAAACTTTACCCCCCCTTTCTGGCTCTTCCCTATCAATCCCCGCCGTTTCCTTCCAGGACCTCAAATCCCTTCTTGGCAATGGCACTTTAACGCTTACTGGCCCGTTACTTCCGACCGCTTGTCGGAGAGGAGCTTGTAAAACCTCTCCTGCTTCCCCTTGTCGTCCCCTCGTTCTTCCTGCCATCGCCCTAAATCCTTCTGCTCCACCAAGTCGCCCATAGCCAGGGCCATAGCCAGTTCCTCCCGCGCTACCAGCGTCACCGGCTCGCCTACGACCGCTTTCTCTTACCCTGCTCACATGACTAATAGCATCACCGGCGTCAGGATTCTCTCCCAACCCCTGCCGGGGAGCAGCCATGAACTCTAGGTCATCTTCTGCCTCCCGTCCGCCTTTCCAGCATCTCTTCCCCATACGACAAGCAGAACACCATCGTTTTACATTCCTGCCCCTCCCCTCCTTTTCTAGAGCCAAGATCAGAGGATCCTGTGGGATTATTCCGCATTCCTTCTGCCATTCCGGGTGGTTTCTTAGTGTGAAAAAGAAATGCACGCATGGTACTTCATCCCATTTACCCTCCCGCCTGCAAAGTACCATCAGTTGTACTATAGTAGTATATCTTAGAGTTCCGTTCTTTGGCCATTTTTCATGATCTTCGAGACTATACATTGGCCACCAATTGCTACCATATTCTAGAAGCTGTTTTCGAGTGAGAGGCTCCCCTCCCAATTTCCTCCGATGTTTCACCATCCATCCTAGGGGAGATCTTTTCCGAATCCCCCCTTCCGCAGAGGGCTTAGTACCCGCCACAAAAGATACAGCAACACCAAAGAGAGAAACAATAACTTTGCACAAAATAGTCAGAGGCATTCCCCAGACGGGGACTCGAACCCCTAGATTACCTTCAGAGGGACTCCAACCCACCCCTTCGGCCAAAGCTTTCCAGACACAGGTGTCCTAGGGACTTGGGCCCGATAGGGTCCAATCCTTCCCTTAGGTACCTTTACAGCCCAACCCTGCGAGGCCTTCGCCGCGCCTGATGGGCAGGCAACCGCCCTTTTAATCTTTTACAGAAAAGGAATGCCTTTACCTTCCCAGGGGTCCTGCTCAGAGCTCTTTGGCCTGGGCTTCGCAGGTTCTTCCCGAGAATCCCTCGGTGCCGGCTGGGATCCCGCGGATCCGTTGAGATTCAGAAGCAGAGTCCCATCTGGGTCGCCCAAACTGTCACCGAAATGGGGAATCAACCTCTTCACACCAATGTAGCATCGAGAAGCAGGCATTCTCGTTATTACAGCGCTGGAGGCACGGGGGATGGTCCCACCTAAGGTGCCTACCGTCATACAAAGCTAATGGGAAAATTGCTGTTTCTGCTTAGCTTTAGAAACCATTTCCAGCAGCATGAGAACCTCCCGGGCATCCTGGGATGCCCACTCCCCAGCCCCATCTCTCAGGAACCCCTTGGGAGCCTCCAGCACCCCCCAGGGAATGCTCCTGCCACCCTGACCCCCTCCCAATGCTCCCTGCTGTTAGACAGCTGCCAGGAAGACGGGGTTCTAACCCTCCCTACCCCTGGCATCCTTTGCACGAGCTTTCCCGGGATGTCCTTAGCGGAGGCGGCGTTGTAGCCCAGAACACGATGCCCATGATAGCAGCAGCGGGAGGGAACAGCCAAGTGGTGGAGAATGCAGCACTGGGGGACCGAGGGGCCTCGAGTGTTAGATGGTGGAGCCCATGACGGGAACAGCCCAAGGGCTGCAGAACCGCACAGCCTTTCTGGGAACCCCGGAGACGGTGGTCCGTCAAGAGGAAAGACGGGTCAGGGTCGTCCCAATGCCAAGGGGAGAATAACCAGGGGCCAAACGCTGGAACATTCCCCGTCGACACTACTCAATGTGACACAAAAGGACCCCCGACAGAGAGCAGCCAGCTCTAGAGCGGGGACGTTGATGGGCCGAGGAACGGGGCTTCCCACAGGCCACTCAGACAGGCTCCCCACAGCCCTTTCACAGAAACTGGCGGGTAACCGACAAACCGACAGCCGGGATGCTGGGAAGGTGCTAGGCCAAACGGTTCCACCTGCTCCTGCGGCCCCACCGTCAGGAAAGTAAGGGAGGAGCTCCCGGCCCTGGCAGCCCCGAAGAGCTGTCCCAAGGCTCCTTGCTCGGCCCGCAGGCTGTGCCTGCAGTCGGCCCCATTGCCATGGCAGTGGGCCGGAGGGGGTGGGGCCAGAGAAGGGCGCTGCACTGGCTGCTGGCGGGCCCTGCCTGTCACTGCCTGGCGGGCGCCATTGGCTGAGAGGCCAGGAGGAGGGTGGGCGGGCTCCGGGGAGAGCTCCTGCAGAGCCCGCTCGGGGGCGGGTGGCCGTCTCCCTGTGGTAAACCGCAGCCGGGCCCCTCTGCCTGCCCTGGGCTGGTGCCGCTTGCGGAGCCTCGCGGGGTGGCGGGAGAAGGAGCGGTGCCAGGCTGGGCCTCTCCTCTCTGGAGTAAACCTTAGGAGTGCTTCCTGCCTTCCTCCGGTTGAAGAAACAATTAAGGAGAAGTCCTAACGGTTCCCAAAGGCTCCTGCCCTCCCCCTGACGTGCGGAAACAGACTCCGCAACCCCTAAGGTTGTAAAGTAGGTATGTTTATTCAGCGTTGGGCAGCACGGGGGGCGGGTCAGCCCGCCAAAGTCGTGCGCGCCCACGCGGTAGCTTGTCCTGGATTTATACGACAAAGTGTTACGTATACCTAAGGTTTCCCAATACGCCCAGACATATGCATGACCTGTCCCCGCTTCGTATTAAAATTAGCCCCAAGAGGTCGTTTCCATAAACTCCTCCCAACTGCGCTTGCGCAGTGCCTCCTGGTGGTGGTCGCTGGGGGGTCGTGGGGATGAAGGCTGATGACTCTTCTTCGTCACCGCTAGTAACCCCTTCTTCTTGCGCAGACTCTGTTGCTCCTTGACTCTTGTCCAAACTGCAGGGTCGGTTTCAGCTGGTTTTTAAGACAAGTTGCTGTTCTGATCAGGAACTGTCCTTCGCTGAGAGATTACAAGACTCCTTACTTCAATCCTTTTGTACAATACTTAAACTTTGATAGCTACACTCTAAAGCCCCTTTTCACCCCCAAAGGGCCTTCCTGCGCACCCCACTTTGGAGACAGAGCTTCTGCACCAATCTGAATTGCCACATCTTTTTTATTGTTTTGTTCCTTCCCCTTCTGCCGCTCTTTTCTGTATGCCCTTCTCTTTTTCCTCTGGTTTTGCCATCTTCCCGTGAACCTGCACTCGATAAACGCAGGTGTACGCTGCGTTTCCCCAGTTGCTCTTCACCAGAAGTTTGACATGTGCAATGGCTCTGGGAAGCGGCGCGTTCTGGGAAGAAAAGCGGGAAAAGGAAGCGGGGGTGTTAGGAGCGACAATGCAATGAAGGTGTCTCCCCCTGCCAGCCCTGCTCCTGCTCAGGAACGAGCTCCTGAAAGTGGGTGGGAGCGGCTGTGGCAATCTGAGGCTCGCTGCTGGTACGGGGGCTGCTGGGGACACGGGAAGGGGGATGGCAGCTGGCATCCTCTGCATGCCGGCCCTGCTGGGGCTCAGTCTCCCTCCCCTCTGCCCCTTCCCTCTGCTGCTTGCTCTGTGCTGGCAGCGAGGCCGGGGAGGTGCTCCTGTGCGGGGGGGCGGCTGCTGCGCAACCCCACCAAGCTCCCGCTGTCTGCTCGGCCTGCTTTCCTCCTGGCAGGCGTGAGAGCATGGGGAGAGAAGGGGCACGCTGTGCTGGGAGGAGAGGACACTGCCCAGCCTGCCAGCAGGCCACAGGACGGAGCGACAGTGCTGCCCGACGCCTTCCGCCACCGGGCATCCCTGTTGCTCCACGACACAAAGAGGTTGCTTGGGTGGAGCGGCCGTTGTGCGCGGCTGGCTCTGCTAAAGGCAGTGGGTGCAGCCAGGGATCTCTCGGGACTTGTGCTCCCACGGGCCTAACCCTGCCCTTGCTATCCTTCTGCTAGCACCACTGCGTGCTACTCAGCCCTCCCAACCCCGCCAGGTCTCTCCTGACGGTGGTCCGGGCCCTCACACTGGTGGCTCTGACATCACGCTGGGGCTCCCCAGCGCGCAGCAGGGCGGGGAGAGCCGGTGGGCTCCCCTGGGGCAGCACGGCTGCCGCTCTCCTGGGCGGCAGTTTGCCCATGCCTCTGGGCCCCCCGAACCCTGCCACACTCCCGTGCCGGGCGGCTGCCTGGCCTGTGCTGCCGGGCAGGGTTCCAGCTCTCCTGGGCATCCCCGGGAAACCAGAAAGCCTGCTGGAACGGGGGCTTTGCTCTCAGCCCATGGGGCAGCTGCTTCTGCCAGCGTTTCTCCTTTCGGCACTGTTTTGTACGCCAAGAAGAAAAACCCACTAAGAGGCAAGACGGGCTTGTACAAAAGGAGCTGAGTTTCCCCTTCCCCTGCTTCTTCCCGGTAACCCCTTCCTGTGCCTCCCCTTTCTCTATCGGTTCCTCCAGGAGCCCCTGTTAAAGCAGCAATCCGTCTCCCCTCTCTTCGGTGTTCCCTTCGAACCTGTCGTGCCTCTTTTTCCTTCTCTCTACTATGAAAAATCATCCACGCTACCTCTAACATCTTTCCCAAATCCCTTGAGTCTGCCCCTTCGAAGTTCTGGCGTTTCTTTCTTATAGCTGGGGCCGATTGTCTCATAAAGACAGAAGCCAACGGAAGGGCCTCTTCTGGTTTTTCAGGGTCTACATTCGTGTATTTCCTGGCAGTGACTTTTAACCGCTCCACGAAGGCAGACGGGGATTCGTTTGGTTCTGGCTTAACCTCATAGCATTTGCACCAATTGATCGCTTTTGGCATAGCGTGCCTTATGCCAAATAGTACCCAAAAGCCCCTGGGGTCCCGGCTGCTTAGGATCCCCCCCTGCGTCTGCGGCAGGAAAAGTTGGATCTGTCGTTCCCTGCAGGTCCCCATTAGCCCGTGCCCCTTCTACCTCTTTCCCAGCAGTGTTTCATACCACCTTCTTCTCAGTACCGTCTCACAATGTCTCTAATATTACCTGTACATCATTCCAATCAGGGGCTTGGGTCCTGGTTATAGTTTCCAAAACTTTACCCCCCCTTTCTGGCTCTTCCCTATCAATCCCCGCCGTTTCCTTCCAGGACCTCAAATCCCTTCTTGGCAATGGCACTTTAACGCTTACTGGCCCGTTACTTCCGACCGCTTGTCGGAGAGGAGCTTGTAAAACCTCTCCTGCTTCCCCTTGTCGTCCCCTCGTTCTTCCTGCCATCGCCCTAAATCCTTCTGCTCCACCAAGTCGCCCATAGCCAGGGCCATAGCCAGTTCCTCCCGCGCTACCAGCGTCACCGGCTCGCCTACGACCGCTTTCTCTTACCCTGCTCACATGACTAATAGCATCACCGGCGTCAGGATTCTCTCCCAACCCCTGCCGGGGAGCAGCCATGAACTCTAGGTCATCTTCTGCCTCCCGTCCGCCTTTCCAGCATCTCTTCCCCATACGACAAGCAGAACACCATCGTTTTACATTCCTGCCCCTCCCCTCCTTTTCTAGAGCCAAGATCAGAGGATCCTGTGGGATTATTCCGCATTCCTTCTGCCATTCCGGGTGGTTTCTTAGTGTGAAAAAGAAATGCACGCATGGTACTTCATCCCATTTACCCTCCCGCCTGCAAAGTACCATCAGTTGTACTATAGTAGTATATCTTAGAGTTCCGTTCTTTGGCCATTTTTCATGATCTTCGAGACTGGACATTGGCCACCAATTGCTACCATATTCTAGAAGCTGTTTTCGAGTGAGAGGCTCCCCTCCCAATTTCCTCCGATGTTTCACCATCCATCCTAGGGGAGATCTTTTCCGAATCCCCCCTTCCGCAGAGGGCTTAGTACCCGCCACAAAAGATACAGCAACACCAAACAGAGAAACAATAACTTTGCACAAAATAGTCAGAGGCATTCCCCAGACGGGGACTCGAACCCCTAGATTACCTTCAGAGGGACTCCAACCCACCCCTTCGGCCAAAGCTTTCCAGACACAGGTGTCCTAGGGACTTGGGCCCGATAGGGTCCAATCCTTCCCTTAGGTACCTTTACAGCCCAACCCTGCGAGGCCTTCGCCGCGCCTGACGGGCAGGCAACCGCCCTTTTAATCTTTTACAGAAAAGGAATGCCTTTACCTTCCCAGGGGTCCTGCTCAGAGCTCTTTGGCCTGGGCTTCGCAGGTTCTTCCCGAGAATCCCTCGGTGCCGGCTGGGATCCCGCGGATCCGTTGAGATTCAGAAGCAGAGTCCCATCTGGGTCGCCCAAACTGTCACCGAAATGGGGAATCAACCTCTTCACACCAATGTAGCATCGAGAAGCAGGCATTCTCGTTATTACAGCGCTGGAGGCACGGGGGATGGTCCCACCTAAGGTGCCTACCGTCATACAAAGCTAATGGGAAAATTGCTGTTTCTGCTTAGCTTTAGAAACCATTTCCAGCAGCATGAGAACCTCCCGGGCATCCTGGGATGCCCACTCCCCAGCCCCATCTCTCAGGAACCCCTTGGGAGCCTCCAGCACCCCCCAGGGAATGCTCCTGCCACCCTGACCCCCTCCCAATGCTCCCTGCTGTTAGACAGCTGCCAGGAAGACGGGGTTCTAACCCTCCCTACCCCTGGCATCCTTTGCACGAGCTTTCCCGGGATGTCCTTAGCGGAGGCGGCGTTGTAGCCCAGAACACGATGCCCATGATAGCAGCAGCGGGAGGGAACAGCCAAGTGGTGGAGAATGCAGCACTGGGGGACCGAGGGGCCTCGAGTGTTAGATGGTGGAGCCCATGACGGGAACAGCCCAAGGGCTGCAGAACCGCACAGCCTTTCTGGGAACCCCGGAGACGGTGGTCCGTCAAGAGGAAAGACGGGTCAGGGTCGTCCCAATGCCAAGGGGAGAATAACCAGGGGCCAAACGCTGGAACATTCCCCGTCGACACTACTCAATGTGACACAAAAGGACCCCCGACAGAGAGCAGCCAGCTCTAGAGCGGGGACGTTGATGGGCCGAGGAACGGGGCTTCCCACAGGCCACTCAGACAGGCTCCCCACAGCCCTTTCACAGAAACTGGCGGGTAACCGACAAACCGACAGCCGGGATGCTGGGAAGGTGCTAGGCCAAACGGTTCTATCTGCTCCTGCGGCCCCACCGTCAGGAAAGTAAGGGAGGAGCTCCCGGCCCTGGCAGCCCCGAAGAGCTGTCCCAAGGCTCCTTGCTCGGCCCGCAGGCTGTGCCTGCAGTCGGCCCCATTGCCATGGCAGTGGGCCGGAGGGGGTGGGGCCAGAGAAGGGCGCTGCACTGGCTGCTGGCGGGCCCTGCCTGTCACTGCCTGGCGGGCGCCATTGGCTGAGAGGCCAGGAGGAGGGTGGGCGGGCTCCGGGGAGAACTCCTGCAGAGCCCGCTCGGGGGCGGGTGGCCGTCTCCCTGTGGTAAACTGCAGCCGGGCCCCTCTGCCTGCCCTGGGCTGGTGCCGCTTGCGGAGCCTCGCGGGGTGGCGGGAGAAGGAGCGGTGCCAGGCTGGGCCTCTCCTCTCTGGAGTAAACCTTAGGAGTGCTTCCTGCCTTCCTCAGGTTGAAGAAACAATTAAGGAGAAGTCCTAACGGTTCCCAAAGGCTCCCACCCTCCCCCTGACGTGCGGAAACAGACTCCGCAACCCCTAAGGTTGTAAAGTAGGTATGTTTATTCAGCGTTGGGCAGCATGGGGGGCGGGTCAGCCCACCAAAGTCGTGCGCGCCCACGCGGTAGCTTGTCCTGGATTTATACGACAAAGTGTTACGTATACCTAAGGTTTCCCAATACGCCCAGACATATGCATGACCTGTCCCCGCTTCGTATTAAAATTAGCCCCAAGAGGTCGTTTCCATAAACTCCTCCCAACTGCGCTTGCGCAGTGCCTCCTGGTGGTGGTCGCTGGGGGGTCGTGGGGATGAAGGCTGATGACTCTTCTTCGTCACCGCTAGTAACCCCTTCTTCTTGCGCAGACTCTGTTGCTCCTTGACTCTTGTCCAAACTGCAGGGTCGGTTTCAGCTGGTTTTTAAGACAAGTTGCTGTTCTGATCAGGAACTGTCCTTCGCTGAGAGATTACAAGACTCCTTACTTCAATCCTTTTGTACAATACTTAAACTTTGATAGCTACACTCTAAAGCCCCTTTTCACCCCCAAAGGGCCTTCCTGCGCACCCCACTTTGGAGACAGAGCTTCTGCACCAATCTGAATTGCCACATCTTTTTTATTGTTTTGTTCCTTCCCCTTCTGCCGCTCTTTTCTGTATGCCCTTCTCTTTTTCCTCTGGTTTTGCCATCTTCCCGTGAACCTGCACTCGATAAACGCAGGTGTACGCTGCGTTTCCCCAGTTGCTCTTCACCAGAAGTTTGACATGTGCAATGGCTCTGGGAAGCGGCGCGTTCTGGGAAGAAAAGCGGGAAAAGGAAGCGGGGGTGTTAGGAGCGACAATGCAATGAAGGTGTCTCCCCCTGCCAGCCCTGCTCCTGCTCAGGAACGAGCTCCTGAAAGTGGGTGGGAGCGGCTGTGGCAATCTGAGGCTCGCTGCTGGTACGGGGGCTGCTGGGGACACGGGAAGGGGGATGGCAGCTGGCATCCTCTGCATGCCGGCCCTGCTGGGGCTCAGTCTCCCTCCCCTCTGCCCCTTCCCTCTGCTGCTTGCTCTGTGCTGGCAGCGAGGCCGGGGAGGTGCTCCTGTGCGGGGGGGCGGCTGCTGCGCAACCCCACCAAGCTCCCGCTGTCTGCTCGGCCTGCTTTCCTCCTGGCAGGCGTGAGAGCATGGGGAGAGAAGGGGCACGCTGTGCTGGGAGGAGAGGACACTGCCCAGCCTGCCAGCAGGCCACAGGACGGAGCGACAGTGCTGCCCGACGCCTTCCGCCACCGGGCATCCCTGTTGCTCCACGACACAAAGAGGTTGCTTGGGTGGAGCGGCCGTTGTGTGCGGCTGGCTCTGCTAAAGGCAGTGGGTGCAGCCAGGGATCTCTCGGGACTTGTGCTCCCACGGGCCTAACCCTGCCCTTGCTATCCTTCTGCTAGCACCACTGCGTGCTACTCAGCCCTCCCAACCCCGCCAGGTCTCTCCTGACGGTGGTCCGGGCCCTCACACTGGTGGCTCTGACATCACGCTGGGGCTCCCCAGCGCGCAGCAGGGCGGGGAGAGCCGGTGGGCTCCCCTGGGGCAGCACGGCTGCCGCTCTCCTGGGCGGCAGTTTGCCCATGCCTCTGGGCCCCCCGAACCCTGCCACACTCCCGTGCCGGGCGGCTGCCTGGCCTGTGCTGCCGGGCAGGGTTCCAGCTCTCCTGGGCATCCCCGGGAAACCAGAAAGCCTGCTGGAACGGGGGCTTTGCTCTCAGCCCATGGGGCAGCTGCTTCTGCCAGCGTTTCTCCTTTCGGCACTGTTTTGTACGCCAAGAAGAAAAACCCACTAAGAGGCAAGACGGGCTTGTACAAAAGGAGCTGAGTTTCCCCTTCCCCTGCTTCTTCCCAGTAACCCCTTCCTGTGCCTCCCCTTTCTCTATCGGTTCCTCCAGGAGCCCCTGTTAAAGCAGCAATCCGTCTCCCCTCTCTTCGGTGTTCCCTTCGAACCTGTCGTGCCTCTTTTTCCTTCTCTCTACTATGAAAAATCATCCACGCTACCTCTAACATCTTTCCCAAATCCCTTGAGTCTGCCCCTTCGAAGTTCTGGCATTTCTTTCTTATAGCTGGGGCCGATTGTCTCATAAAGACAGAAGCCAACGGAAGGGCCTCTTCTGGTTTTTCAGGGTCTACATTCGTGTATTTCCTGGCAGTGACTTTTAACCGCTCCACGAAGGCAGACGGGGATTCGTTTGGTTCTGGCTTAACCTCATAGCATTTGCACCAATTGATCGCTTTTGGCATAGCGTGCCTTATGCCAAATAGTACCCAAAAGCCCCTGGGGTCCCGGCTGCTTAGGATCCCCCCCCGCGTCTGCGGCAGGAAAAGTTGGATCTGTCGTTCCCTGCAGGTCCCCATTAGCCCGTGCCCCTTCTACCTCTTTCCCAGCAGTGTTTCATACCATCTTCTTCTCAGTACCGTCTCACAATGTCTCTAATATTACCTGTACATCATTCCAATCAGGGGCTTGGGTCCTGGTTATAGTTTCCAAAACTTTACCCCCCCTTTCTGGCTCTTCCCTATCAATCCCCGCCGTTTCCTTCCAGGACCTCAAATCCCTTCTTGGCAATGGCACTTTAACGCTTACTGGCCCGTTACTTCCGACCGCTTGTCGGAGAGGAGCTTGTAAAACCTCTCCTGCTTCCCCTTGTCGTCCCCTCGTTCTTCCTGCCATCGCCCTAAATCCTTCTGCTCCACCAAGTCGCCCATAGCCAGGGCCATAGCCAGTTCCTCCCGCGCTACCAGCGTCACCGGCTCGCCTACGACCGCTTTCTCTTACCCTGCTCACATGACTAATAGCATCACCGGCGTCAGGATTCTCTCCCAACCCCTGCCGGGGAGCAGCCATGAACTCTAGGTCATCTTCTGCCTCCCGTCCGCCTTTCCAGCATCTCTTCCCCATACGACAAGCAGAACACCATCGTTTTACATTCCTGCCCCTCCCCTCCTTTTCTAGAGCCAAGATCAGAGGATCCTGTGGGATTATTCCGCATTCCTTCTGCCATTCCGGGTGGTTTCTTAGTGTGAAAAAGAAATGCACGCATGGTACTTCATCCCATTTACCCTCCCGCCTGCAAAGTACCATCAGTTGTACTATAGTAGTATATCTTAGAGTTCCGTTCTTTGGCCATTTTTCATGATCTTCGAGACTGGACATTGGCCACCAATTGCTACCATATTCTAGAAGCTGTTTTCGAGTGAGAGGCTCCCCTCCCAATTTCCTCCGATGTTTCACCATCCATCCTAGGGGAGATCTTTTCCGAATCCCCCCTTCCGCAGAGGGCTTAGTACCCGCCACAAAAGATACAGCAACACCAAAGAGAGAAACAATAACTTTGCACAAAATAGTCAGAGGCATTCCCCAGACGGGGACTCAAACCCCTAGATTACCTTCAGAGGGACTCCAACCCACCCCTTCGGCCAAAGCTTTCCAGACACAGGTGTCCTAGGGACTTGGGCCCGATAGGGTCCAATCCTTCCCTTAGGTACCTTTACAGCCCAACCCTGCGAGGCCTTCGCCGCGCCTGACGGGCAGGCAACCGCCCTTTTAATCTTTTACAGAAAAGGAATGCCTTTACCTTCCCAGGGGTCCTGCTCAGAGCTCTTTGGCCTGGGCTTCGCAGGTTCTTCCCGAGAATCCCTCGGTGCCGGCTGGGATCCCGCAGATCCGTTGAGATTCAGAAGCAGAGTCCCATCTGGGTCGCCCAAACTGTCACCGAAATGGGGAATCAACCTCTTCACACCAATGTAGCATCGAGAAGCAGGCATTCTCGTTATTACAGCGCTGGATGCACGGGGGATGGTCCCACCTAAGGTGCCTACCGTCATACAAAGCTAATGGGAAAATTGCTGTTTCTGCTTAGCTTTAGAAACCATTTCCAGCAGCATGAGAGCTTCCCGGGCATCCTGGGATGCCCACTCCCCAGCCCCATCTCTCAGGAACCCCTTGGGAGCCTCCAGCACCCCCCAGGGAATGCTCCTGCCACCCTGACCCCCTCCCAATGCTCCCTGCTGTTAGACAGCTGCCAGGAAGACGGGGTTCTAACCCTCCCTACCCCTGGCATCCTTTGCACGAGCTTTCCCGGGATGTCCTTAGCGGAGGCGGCGTTGTAGCCCAGAACACGATGCCCATGATAGCAGCAACGGGAGGGAACAGCCAAGTGGTGGAGAATGCAGCACTGGGGGACCGAGGGGCCTCGAGTGTTAGATGGTGGAGCCCATGACGGGAACAGCCCAAGGGCTGCAGAACCGCACAGCCTTTCTGGGAACCCCGGAGACGGTGGTCCGTCAAGAGGAAAGACGGGTCAGGGTCGTCCCAATGCCAAGGGGAGAATAACCAGGGGCCAAACGCTGGAACATTCCCCGTCGACACTACTCAATGTGACACAAAAGGACCCCCGACAGAGAGCAGCCAGCTCTAGAGCGGGGACGTTGATGGGCCGAGGAACGGGGCTTCCCACAGGCCACTCAGACAGGCTCCCCACAGCCCTTTCACAGAAACTGGCGGGTAACCGACAAACCGACAGCCGGGATGCTGGGAAGGTGCTAGGCCAAACGGTTCTATCTGCTCCTGCGGCCCCACCGTCAGGAAAGTAAGGGAGGAGCTCCCGGCCCTGGCAGCCCCGAAGAGCTGTCCCAAGGCTCCTTGCTCGGCCCGCAGGCTGTGCCTGCAGTCGGCCCCATTGCCATGGCAGTGGGCCGGAGGGGGTGGGGCCAGAGAAGGGCGCTGCACTGGCTGCTGGCGGGCCCTGCCTGTCACTGCTTGGCGGGCGCCATTGGCTGAGAGGCCAGGAGGAGGGTGGGCGGGCTCCGGGGAGAGCTCCTGCAGAGCCCGCTCGGGGGCGGGTGGCCGTCTCCCTGTGGTAAACTGCAGCCGGGCCCCTCTGCCTGCCCTGGGCTGGTGCCGCTTGCGGAGCCTCGCGGGGTGGCGGGAGAAGGAGCGGTGCCAGGCTGGGCCTCTCCTCTCTGGAGTAAACCTTAGGAGTGCTTCCTGCCTTCCTCCGGTTGAAGAAACAATTAAGGAGAAGTCCTAACGGTTCCCAAAGGCTCCCGCCCTCCCCCTGACATGCGGAAACAGACTCCGCAACCCCTAAGGTTGTAAAGTAGGTATGTTTATTCAGCGTTGGGCAGCACGGGGGGCGGGTCAGCCCGCCAAAGTCGTGCGCGCCCACGCGGTAGCTTGTCCTGGATTTATACGACAAAGTGTTACGTATACCTAAGGTTTCCCAATACGCCCAGACATATGCATGACCTGTCCCCGCTTCGTATTAAAATTAGCCCCAAGAGGTCGTTTCCATAAACTCCTCCCAACTGCGCTTGCGCAGTGCCTCCTGGTGGTGGTCGCTGGGGGGTCGTGGGGATGAAGGCTGATGACTCTTCTTCGTCACCGCTAGTAACCCCTTCTTCTTGCGCAGACTCTGTTGCTCCTTGACTCTTGTCCAAACTGCAGGGTCGGTTTCAGCTGGTTTTTAAGACAAGTTGCTGTTCTGATCAGGAACTGTCCTTCGCTGAGAGATTACAAGACTCCTTACTTCAATCCTTTTGTACAATACTTAAACTTTGATAGCTACACTCTAAAGCCCCTTTTCACCCCCAAAGGGCCTTCTTGCGCACCCCACTTTGGAGACAGAGCTTCTGCACCAATCTGAATTGCCACATCTTTTTTATTGTTTTGTTCCTTCCCCTTCTGCCGCTCTTTTCTGTATGCCCTTCTCTTTTTCCTCTGGTTTTGCCATCTTCCCGTGAACCTGCACTCGATAAACGCAGGTGTACGCTGCGTTTCCCCAGTTGCTCTTCACCAGAAGTTTGACATGTGCAATGGCTCTGGGAAGCGGCGCGTTCTGGGAAGAAAAGCGGGAAAAGGAAGCGGGGGTGTTAGGAGCGACAATGCAATGAAGGTGTCTCCCCCTGCCAGCCCTGCTCCTGCTCAGGAACGAGCTCCTGAAAGTGGGTGGGAGCGGCTGTGGCAATCTGAGGCTCGCTGCTGGTACGGGGGCTGCTGGGGACACGGGAAGGGGGATGGCAGCTGGCATCCTCTGCATGCCGGCCCTGCTGGGGCTCAGTCTCCCTCCCCTCTGCCCCTTCCCTCTGCTGCTTGCTCTGTGCTGGCAGCGAGGCCGGGGAGGTGCTCCTGTGCGGGGGGGCGGCTGCTGCGCAACCCCACCAAGCTCCCGCTGTCTGCTCGGCCTGCTTTCCTCCTGGCAGGCGTGAGAGCATGGGGAGAGAAGGGGCACGCTGTGCTGGGAGGAGAGGACACTGCCCAGCCTGCCAGCAGGCCACAGGACGGAGCGACAGTGCTGCCCGACGCCTTCCGCCACCGGGCATCCCTGTTGCTCCACGACACAAAGAGGTTGCTTGGGTGGAGCGGCCGTTGTGTGCGGCTGGCTCTGCTAAAGGCAGTGGGTGCAGCCAGGGATCTCTCGGGACTTGTGCTCCCACGGGCCTAACCCTGCCCTTGCTATCCTTCTGCTAGCACCACTGCGTGCTACTCAGCCCTCCCAACCCCGCCAGGTCTCTCCTGACGGTGGTCCGGGCCCTCACACTGGTGGCTCTGACATCACGCTGGGGCTCCCCAGCGCGCAGCAGGGCGGGGAGAGCCGGTGGGCTCCCCTGGGGCAGCACGGCTGCCGCTCTCCTGGGCGGCAGTTTGCCCATGCCTCTGGGCCCCCCGAACCCTGCCACACTCCCGTGCCGGGCGGCTGCCTGGCCTGTGCTGCCGGGCAGGGTTCCAGCTCTCCTGGGCATCCCCGGGAAACCAGAAAGCCTGCTGGAACGGGGGCTTTGCTCTCAGCCCATGGGGCAGCTGCTTCTGCCAGCGTTTCTCCTTTCGGCACTGTTTTGTACGCCAAGAAGAAAAACCCACTAAGAGGCAAGACGGGCTTGTACAAAAGGAGCTGAGTTTCCCCTTCCCCTGCTTCTTCCCGGTAACCCCTTCCTGTGCCTCCCCTTTCTCTATCGGTTCCTCCAGGAGCCCCTGTTAAAGCAGCAATCCGTCTCCCCTCTCTTCGGTGTTCCCTTCGAACCTGTCGTGCCTCTTTTTCCTTCTCTCTACTATGAAAAATCATCCACGCTACCTCTAACATCTTTCCCAAATCCCTTGAGTCTGCCCCTTCGAAGTTCTGGCATTTCTTTCTTATAGCTGGGGCCGATTGTCTCATAAAGACAGAAGCCAACGGAAGGGCCTCTTCTGGTTTTTCAGGGTCTACATTCGTGTATTTCCTGGCAGTGACTTTTAACCGCTCCACGAAGGCAGACGGGGATTCGTTTGGTTCTGGCTTAACCTCATAGCATTTGCACCAATTGATCGCTTTTGGCATAGCGTGCCTTATGCCAAATAGTACCCAAAAGCCCCTGGGGTCCCGGCTGCTTAGGATCCCCCCCCGCGTCTGCGGCAGGAAAAGTTGGATCTGTCGTTCCCTGCAGGTCCCCATTAGCCCGTGCCCCTTCTACCTCTTTCCCAGCAGTGTTTCATACCATCTTCTTCTCAGTACCGTCTCACAATGTCTCTAATATTACCTGTACATCATTCCAATCAGGGGCTTGGGTCCTGGTTATAGTTTCCAAAACTTTACCCCCCCTTTCTGGCTCTTCCCTATCAATCCCCGCCGTTTCCTTCCAGGACCTCAAATCCCTTCTTGGCAATGGCACTTTAACGCTTACTGGCCCGTTACTTCCGACCGCTTGTCGGAGAGGAGCTTGTAAAACCTCTCCTGCTTCCCCTTGTCGTCCCCTCGTTCTTCCTGCCATCGCCCTAAATCCTTCTGCTCCACCAAGTCGCCCATAGCCAGGGCCATAGCCAGTTCCTCCCGCGCTACCAGCGTCACCGGCTCGCCTACGACCGCTTTCTCTTACCCTGCTCACATGACTAATAGCATCACCGGCGTCAGGATTCTCTCCCAACCCCTGCCGGGGAGCAGCCATGAACTCTAGGTCATCTTCTGCCTCCCGTCCGCCTTTCCAGCATCTCTTCCCCATACGACAAGCAGAACACCATCGTTTTACATTCCTGCCCCTCCCCTCCTTTTCTAGAGCCAAGATCAGAGGATCCTGTGGGATTATTCCGCATTCCTTCTGCCATTCCGGGTGGTTTCTTAGTGTGAAAAAGAAATGCACGCATGGTACTTCATCCCATTTACCCTCCCGCCTGCAAAGTACCATCAGTTGTACTATAGTAGTATATCTTAGAGTTCCGTTCTTTGGCCATTTTTCATGATCTTCGAGACTGGACATTGGCCACCAATTGCTACCATATTCTAGAAGCTGTTTTCGAGTGAGAGGCTCCCCTCCCAATTTCCTCCGATGTTTCACCATCCATCCTAGGGGAGATCTTTTCCGAATCCCCCCTTCCGCAGAGGGCTTAGTACCCGCCACAAAAGATACAGCAACACCAAAGAGAGAAACAATAACTTTGCACAAAATAGTCAGAGGCATTCCCCAGACGGGGACTCGAACCCCTAGATTACCTTCAGAGGGACTCCAACCCACCCCTTCGGCCAAAGCTTTCCAGACACAGGTGTCCTAGGGACTTGGGCCCGATAGGGTCCAATCCTTCCCTTAGGTACCTTTACAGCCCAACCCTGCGAGGCCTTCGCCGCGCCTGACGGGCAGGCAACCGCCCTTTTAATCTTTTACAGAAAAGGAATGCCTTTACCTTCCCAGGGGTCCTGCTCAGAGCTCTTTGGCCTGGGCTTCGCAGGTTCTTCCCGAGAATCCCTCGGTGCCGGCTGGGATCCCGCAGATCCGTTGAGATTCAGAAGCAGAGTCCCATCTGGGTCGCCCAAACTGTCACCGAAATGGGGAATCAACCTCTTCACACCAATGTAGCATCGAGAAGCAGGCATTCTCGTTATTACAGCGCTGGATGCACGGGGGATGGTCCCACCTAAGGTGCCTACCGTCATACAAAGCTAATGGGAAAATTGCTGTTTCTGCTTAGCTTTAGAAACCATTTCCAGCAGCATGAGAACCTCCCGGGCATCCTGGGATGCCCACTCCCCAGCCCCATCTCTCAGGAACCCCTTGGGAGCCTCCAGCACCCCCCAGGGAATGCTCCTGCCACCCTGACCCCCTCCCAATGCTCCCTGCTGTTAGACAGCTGCCAGGAAGACGGGGTTCTAACCCTCCCTACCCCTGGCATCCTTTGCACGAGCTTTCCCGGGATGTCCTTAGCGGAGGCGGCGTTGTAGCCCAGAACACGATGCCCATGATAGCAGCAGCGGGAGGGAACAGCCAAGTGGTGGAGAATGCAGCACTGGGGGACCGAGGGGCCTCGAGTGTTAGATGGTGGAGCCCATGACGGGAACAGCCCAAGGGCTGCAGAACCGCACAGCCTTTCTGGGAACCCCGGAGACGGTGGTCCGTCAAGAGGAAAGACGGGTCAGGGTCGTCCCAATGCCAAGGGGAGAATAACCAGGGGCCAAACGCTGGAACATTCCCCGTCGACACTACTCAATGTGACACAAAAGGACCCCCGACAGAGAGCAGCCAGCTCTAGAGCGGGGACGTTGATGGGCCGAGGAACGGGGCTTCCCACAGGCCACTCAGA